>NW_024403075.1:0-25727 GCF_007990345.1 Gossypium hirsutum | reverse complement strand
TTAATTAATTATCGTACCATAATAAAATTGTTCATCATTTAAAATTGGAACAAAGATTCAGACAAATATTCATTCCTTTATTAATTCAATTTAAATTTAAGCAAAATGAAATAAAAAAAAAAAAAAAAAAAAAAAAAAAAATAATTTATATAAAATATCGAAAATAAGTTGTAAAATGAGCACCGACTAATCTGAGACATTAGCTTTTTCGTTAGATCGTTGGTTCGTTCTTGATCATAATGTAAAAATCATGACGAAGCTTCTTCTTTTTTCGGTTTGCAAAATGAAATTAGAGGAGATGATAAATTTTGTCTTTTTTTTTTTATTCCATTTGATTAAAATTTACATTTTTCCCTTAAAAATAAATTTTTGCATTTAATCGCCAAAACCATCCACTCAAGTTCATTTGGTGCATTTACCATTTAAGTCCATTAGTTTGATAATCCATAATAAATTGACCCCTTTACCTAATAGAAATCTATTTTGACCTTTTTCAATTATGATTTTACTAATTAATATCTGTACACATAATATAAATTGTTACATCATTCAAAATTGTGAACCAAAGATTACCAGACCAAATATCATTTCCATTGTACTTAATTCCAACATTAAGAATTACAAGCAAACAATGAAATTTCACATTAATTATAATTAACTAACAATTGATATACATAATCATAAGGAAACAAACATATATATTATACTACAAACTTACCTCGACAAATATAGTTGTAAAAATGATGCAGCCGACTAATCTGAGACATTAGCTTTTCCTCGGTTTAGATCCGTTTGGTTCGTTTCTTGATCATGAATGTAAAAACTCCATGACCGGAAGCTTCTTCCTCTCTGTTATTCGGTTTGCAAAATAGCAAATTAGAGGAGATGATAACATTTTTGTCTTTTAGTTTGTTTTAATTTCCATTTGATTACAAATTTACAATTTTCCCTTAAAAAATCAAATTTCTTGCATTTAATCCCCAAACCATCCCTCAAAGTTCATTTGGTGCATTTACCATTTAAGTCCATTAGTTTGATAATCCATAATAAATTGACCCTTTACCTAATAGAAATCTATTTTGCACCTTTTCAATTTAGTGATTTTTACTTAATTAATTATCTGTACACATAATATAATTGTTACATCATTTCAAATTGTGAACCAAGATTTCCAGACCAATATTCATTTTCCATTTGTACTTAATTCCAACATTAAAATTTACAAGCAAACATGAAATTTTCACATTAATTATAATTTAACTAACAATTGATATACATAATCATAAGGAAACAAACATATATATTATATACTACAACTTACCTCGACAAATATAGTTGTAAAAATGAGCAGCCGACTAATCTGAGACATTAGCTTTTCCTCGGTTTAGATCCGTTTGGTTCGTTTCTTGATCATGAATGTAAAACTCCATGACCGGAAGCTTCTTCCTCTCTGTTATTCGGTTTGCAAAATAGCAAATTAGAGGAGATGATAACATTTTGTCTTTTAGTTTGTTTTAATTTCCATTTGATTACAAATTTACAATTTTTCCCTTAAAAAATCAAATTTCTTGCATTTAATCCCCAAAACCATCCACTCAAAGTTCATTTGGTGCATTTACCATTTAAGTCCATTAGTTTGATAATCCATAATAAATTGACCCCTTTACCTAATAGAAATCTATTTTTGCACCTTTTTCAATTTAGTGATTTTTACTTAATTAATTATCTGTACACATAATATAATTGTTACATCATTTCAAAATTGTGAAACCAAAGATTTCCACGACCAAATATTCATTTTCCATTTGTACTTAATTCCAACATTTAAAATTTACAAGCAAACATGAAATTTTCACATTAATTATAATTTAACTAACAATTGATATACATAATCATAAGGAAACAAACATATATATTATATACTACAAACTTACCTCGACAAATATAGTTGTAAAAATGATGCAGCCGACTAATCTGAGACATTAGCTTTCCTCGGTTTAGATCCGTTTGGTTCGTTTCTTGATCATGAATGTAAAAACTCCATGACCGGAAGCTTCTTCCTCTCTGTTATTCGGTTTGCAAAATAGCAAATTAGAGGAGATGATAACATTTTTGTCTTTTAGTTTGTTTTAATTTCCATTTGATTACAAATTTACAATTTTTCCCTTAAAAAATCAAATTTCTTGCATTTAATCGCCCAAAACCATCCACTCAAGTTCATTTGGTGCATTTACCATTTAAGTCCATTAGTTTGATAATCCATAATAAATTGACCCCTTTACCTAATAGAAATCTATTTTTGCACCTTTTTCAATTTAGTGATTTTTACTTAATTAATTATCTGTACACATAATATAATTGTTACATCATTTCAAAATTGTGAACCACAAGATTTGCCACGACCAAATATTCATTTTCCATTTGTACTTAATTCCAACATTTAAGAATTTACAAGCAAACATGAAATTTTCACATTAATTATAATTTAACTAACAATTGATATACATAATCATAAGGAAACAAACATATATATTATATACTACAAACTTACCTCGACAAATATAGTTGTAAAAATGATGCAGCCGACTAATCTGAGACATTAGCTTTTCCTCGGTTTAGATCCGTTTGGTTCGTTTCTTGATCATGAATGTAAAAACTCCATGACCGGAAGCTTCTTCCTCTCTGTTATTCGGTTTGCAAAATAGCAAATTAGAGGAGATGATAACATTTTTGTCTTTTAGTTTGTTTTAATTTCCATTTGATTACAAATTTACAATTTTTCCCTTAAAAAATCAAATTTCTGCATTTAATCCCCAAAACCATCCACTCAAAGTTCATTTGGTGCATTTACCATTTAAGTCCATTAGTTTGATAATCCATAATAAATTGACCCCTTTACCTAATAGAAATCTATTTTGCACCTTTTCAATTTAGTGATTTTTACTTAATTAATTATCTGTACACATAATAAATTGTTACATCATTTCAAAATTGTGAACCAAAGATTTCCAGACCAAATATTCATTTCCATTTGTACTTAATTCCAACATTTAAAATTTACAAGCAAACATGAAATTTTCACATTAATTATAATTTAACTAACAATTGATATACATAATCATAAGGAAACAAACATATATATTTATACTACAAACTTACCTCGACAAATATAGTTGTAAAAATGAGCAGCCGACTAATCTGAGACATTAGCTTTTCCTCGGTTTAGATCCGTTTGGTTCGTTTCTTGATCATGAATGTAAAAACTCCATGACCGGAAGCTTCTTCCTCTCTGTTATTCGGTTTGCAAAATAGCAAATTAGAGGAGATGATAACATTTTTGTCTTTTAGTTTGTTTTAATTTCCATTTGATTACAAATTTACAATTTTTCCCTTAAAAAATCAAATTTCTTGCATTTAATCCCCAAAACCATCCCTCAAAGTTCATTTGGTGCATTTACCATTTAAGTCCATTAGTTTGATAATCCATAATAAATTGACCCCTTTACCTAATAGAAATCTATTTTTGCACCTTTTTCAATTTAGTGATTTTTACTTAATTAATTATCTGTACACATAATATAATTGTTACATCATTTCAAAATTGTGAAACCAAAGATTTGCCAGACCAAATATTCATTTTCCATTTGTACTTAATTCCAACATTTAATAATTTACAAGCAAACATGAAATTTTCACATTAATTATAATTTAACTAACAATTGATATACATAATCATAAGGAAACAAACATATATATTATATACTACAAACTTACCTCGACAAATATAGTTGTAAAAATGATGCAGCCGACTAATCTGAGACATTAGCTTTTCCTCGGTTTAGATCCGTTTGGTTCGTTTCTTGATCATGAATGTAAAAACTCCATGACCGGAAGCTTCTTCCTCTCTGTTATTCGGTTTGCAAAATAGCAAATTAGAGGAGATGATAACATTTTTGTCTTTTAGTTTGTTTTAATTTCCATTTGATTACAAATTTACAATTTTTCCCTTAAAAATCAAATTTCTTGCATTTAATCGCCCAAAACCATCCACTCAAGTTCATTTGGTGCATTTACCATTTAAGTCCATTAGTTTGATAATCCATAATAAATTGACCCCTTTACCTAATAGAAATCTATTTTTGCACCTTTTTCAATTTAGTGATTTTTACTTAATTAATTATCTGTACACATAATATAATTGTTACATTCATTTCAAAATTGTGAACCAAAGATTTGCCACGACCAAATATTCATTTTCCATTTGTACTTAATTCCAACATTTAAAATTTACAAGCAAACATTGAAATTTTCACATTAATTATAATTTAACTAACAATTGATATACATAATCATAAGGAAACAAACATATATATTATATACTACAAACTTACCTCGACAAATATAGTTGTAAAAATGATGCAGCCGACTAATCTGAGACATTAGCTTTTCCTCGGTTTAGATCCGTTTGGTTCGTTTCTTGATCATGAATGTAAAAACTCCATGACCGGAAGCTTCTTCCTCTCTGTTATTCGGTTTGCAAAATAGCAAATTAGAGGAGATGATAACATTTTGTCTTTTAGTTTGTTTTAATTTCCATTTGATTACAAATTTACAATTTTTCCCTTAAAAAATCAAATTTCATGCATTTAATCGCCCAAAACCATCCCTCAAAGTTCATTTGGTGCATTTACCATTTAAGTCCATTAGTTTGATAATCCATAATAAATTGACCCCTTTACCTAATAGAAATCTATTTTTGCACCTTTTTCAATTTAGTGATTTTTACTTAATTAATTATCTGTACACATAATATAATTGTTACATTCATTTCAAAATTGTGAACCAAAGATTTCCACGACCAAATATTCATTTTCCATTTGTACTTAATTCCAACATTTAAAATTTACAAGCAAACATGAAATTTTCACATTAATTATAATTTAACTAACAATTGATATACATAATCATAAGGAAACAAACATATATATTATATACTACAAACTTACCTCGACAAATATAGTTGTAAAAATGATGCAGCCGACTAATCTGAGACATTAGCTTTTCCTCGGTTTAGATCCGTTTGGTTCGTTTCTTGATCATGAATGTAAAAACTCCATGACCGGAAGCTTCTTCCTCTCTGTTATTCGGTTTGCAAAATAGCAAATTAGAGGAGATGATAACATTTTGTCTTTTAGTTTGTTTTAATTTCCATTTGATTACAAATTTACAATTTTTCCCTTAAAAAATCAAATTTCTGCATTTAATCGCCCAAAACCATCCCTCAAAGTTCATTTGGTGCATTTACCATTTAAGTCCATTAGTTTGATAATCCATAATAAATTGACCCCTTTACCTAATAGAAATCTATTTTTGCACCTTTTCAATTTAGTGATTTTTACTTAATTAATTATCTGTACACATAATATAAATTGTTACATTCATTTCAAAATTGTGAACCAAAGATTTCCACGACCAAATATTCATTTTCCATTTGTACTTAATTCCAACATTTAATAATTTACAAGCAAACATTGAAATTTTCACATTAATTATAATTTAACTAACAATTGATATACATAATCATAAGGAAACAAACATATATATTATATACTACAAACTTACCTCGACAAATATAGTTGTAAAAATGATGCAGCCGACTAATCTGAGACATTAGCTTTTCCTCGGTTTAGATCCGTTTGGTTCGTTTCTTGATCATGAATGTAAAAACTCCATGACCGGAAGCTTCTTCCTCTCTGTTATTCGGTTTGCAAAATAGCAAATTAGAGGAGATGATAACATTTTTGTCTTTTAGTTTGTTTTAATTTCCATTTGATTACAAATTTACAATTTTTCCCTTAAAAAATCAAATTTCTTGCATTTAATCGCCCAAAACCATCCACTCAAAGTTCATTTGGTGCATTTACCATTTAAGTCCATTAGTTTGATAATCCATAATAAATTGACCCCTTTACCTAATAGAAATCTATTTTTGCACCTTTTTCAATTTAGTGATTTTTACTTAATTAATTATCTGTACACATAATATAAATTGTTACATTCATTTCAAAATTGTGAACCAAAGATTTCCAGACCAAATATTCATTTTCCATTTGTACTTAATTCCAACATTTAAAATTTACAAGCAAACATGAAATTTTCACATTAATTATAATTTAACTAACAATTGATATACATAATCATAAGGAAACAAACATATATATTATATACTACAAACTTACCTCGACAAATATAGTTGTAAAAATGATGCAGCCGACTAATCTGAACATTAGCTTTTCCTCGGTTTAGATCCGTTTGGTTCGTTTCTTGATCATGAATGTAAAAACTCCATGACCGGAAGCTTCTTCCTCTCTGTTATTCGGTTTGCAAAATAGCAAATTAGAGGAGATGATAACATTTTTGTCTTTTAGTTTGTTTTAATTTCCATTTGATTACAAATTTACAATTTTTCCCTTAAAAAATCAAATTTCTTGCATTTAATCGCCCAAAACCATCCACTCAAGTTCATTTGGTGCATTTACCATTTAAGTCCATTAGTTTGATAATCCATAATAAATTGACCCCTTTACCTAATAGAAATCTATTTTTGCACCTTTTTCAATTTAGTGATTTTTACTTAATTAATTATCTGTACACATAATATAAATTGTTACATTCATTTCAAAATTGTGAAGCCAAAGATTTCCACGACCAAATATTCATTTTCCATTTGTACTTAATTCCAACATTTAATAATTTACAAGCAAACATTGAAATTTTCACATTAATTATAATTTAACTAACAATTGATATACATAATCATAAGGAAACAAACATATATATTATATACTACAAACTTACCTCGACAAATATAGTTGTAAAAATGATGCAGCCGACTAATCTGAGACATTAGCTTTTCCTCGGTTTAGATCCGTTTGGTTCGTTTCTTGATCATGAATGTAAAAACTCCATGACCGGAAGCTTCTTCCTCTCTGTTATTCGGTTTGCAAAATAGCAAATTAGAGGAGATGATAACATTTTTGTCTTTTAGTTTGTTTTAATTTCCATTTGATTACAAATTTACAATTTTTCCCTTAAAAAATCAAATTTCTTGCATTTAATCGCCCAAAACCATCCACTCAAAGTTCATTTGGTGCATTTACCATTTAAGTCCATTAGTTTGATAATCCATAATAAATTGACCCCTTTACCTAATAGAAATCTATTTTTGCACCTTTTTCAATTTAGTGATTTTTACTTAATTAATTATCTGTACACATAATATAATTTGTTACATTCATTTCAAAATTGTGAAGCCAGAAGATTTACCACGACCAAATATTCATTTTCCATTTGTACTTAATTCCAACATTTAATAATTTACAAGCAAACATTGAAATTTTCACATTAATTATAATTTAACTAACAATTGATATACATAATCATAAGGAAACAAACATATATATTATATACTACAAACTTACCTCGACAAATATAGTTGTAAAAATGATGCAGCCGACTAATCTGAGACATTAGCTTTTCCTCGGTTTAGATCCGTTTGGTTCGTTTCTTGATCATGAATGTAAAAACTCCATGACCGGAAGCTTCTTCCTCTCTGTTATTCGGTTTGCAAAATAGCAAATTAGAGGAGATGATAACATTTTTGTCTTTTAGTTTGTTTTAATTTCCATTTGATTACAAATTTACAATTTTTCCCTTAAAAAATCAAATTTCTGCATTTAATCGCCCAAAACCATCCACTCAAGTTCATTTGGTGCATTTACCATTTAAGTCCATTAGTTTGATAATCCATAATAAATTGACCCCTTTACCTAATAGAAATCTATTTTTGCACCTTTTTCAATTTAGTGATTTTTACTTAATTAATTATCTGTACACATAATATAATTGTTACATTCATTTCAAAATTGTGAACCAGAAGATTTCCACGACCAAATATTCATTTTCCATTTGTACTTAATTCCAACATTTAAAATTTACAAGCAAACATTGAAATTTTCACATTAATTATAATTTAACTAACAATTGATATACATAATCATAAGGAAACAAACATATATATTATATACTACAAACTTACCTCGACAAATATAGTTGTAAAAATGATGCAGCCGACTAATCTGAGACATTAGCTTTTCCTCGGTTTAGATCCGTTTGGTTCGTTTCTTGATCATGAATGTAAAAACTCCATGACCGGAAGCTTCTTCCTCTCTGTTATTCGGTTTGCAAAATAGCAAATTAGAGGAGATGATAACATTTTTGTCTTTTAGTTTGTTTTAATTTCCATTTGATTACAAATTTACAATTTTTCCCTTAAAAAATCAAATTTCTTGCATTTAATCGCCCAAAACCATCCACTCAGAGTTCATTTGGTGCATTTACCATTTAAGTCCATTAGTTTGATAATCCATAATAAATTGACCCCTTTACCTAATAGAAATCTATTTTTGCACCTTTTTCAATTTAGTGATTTTTACTTAATTAATTATCTGTACACATAATATAAATTTGTTACATTCATTTCAAAATTGTGAAGCCAGAAGATTTACCACGACCAAATATTCATTTTCCATTTGTACTTAATTCCAACATTTAATAATTTACAAGCAAACATTGAAATTTTCACATTAATTATAATTTAACTAACAATTGATATACATAATCATAAGGAAACAAACATATATATTATATACTACAAACTTACCTCGACAAATATAGTTGTAAAAATGATGCAGCCGACTAATCTGAGACATTAGCTTTTCCTCGGTTTAGATCCGTTTGGTTCGTTTCTTGATCATGAATGTAAAAACTCCATGACCGGAAGCTTCTTCCTCTCTGTTATTCGGTTTGCAAAATAGCAAATTAGAGGAGATGATAACATTTTTGTCTTTTAGTTTGTTTTAATTTCCATTTGATTACAAATTTACAATTTTTCCCTTAAAAAATCAAATTTCTTGCATTTAATCGCCCAAAACCATCCACTCAAGTTCATTTGGTGCATTTACCATTTAAGTCCATTAGTTTGATAATCCATAATAAATTGACCCCTTTACCTAATAGAAATCTATTTTTGCACCTTTTTCAATTTAGTGATTTTTACTTAATTAATTATCTGTACACATAATATAAATTGTTACATTCATTTCAAAATTGTGAAGCCAGAAGATTTACCACGACCAAATATTCATTTTCCATTTGTACTTAATTCCAACATTTAATAATTTACAAGCAAACATTGAAATTTTCACATTAATTATAATTTAACTAACAATTGATATACATAATCATAAGGAAACAAACATATATATTATATACTACAAACTTACCTCGACAAATATAGTTGTAAAAATGATGCAGCCGACTAATCTGAGACATTAGCTTTTCCTCGGTTTAGATCCGTTTGGTTCGTTTCTTGATCATGAATGTAAAAACTCCATGACCGGAAGCTTCTTCCTCTCTGTTATTCGGTTTGCAAAATAGCAAATTAGAGGAGATGATAACATTTTTGTCTTTTAGTTTGTTTTAATTTCCATTTGATTACAAATTTACAATTTTTCCCTTAAAAAATCAAATTTCTTGCATTTAATCGCCCAAAACCATCCACTCAGAGTTCATTTGGTGCATTTACCATTTAAGTCCATTAGTTTGATAATCCATAATAAATTGACCCCTTTACCTAATAGAAATCTATTTTTGCACCTTTTTCAATTTAGTGATTTTTACTTAATTAATTATCTGTACACATAATATAAATTTGTTACATTCATTTCAAAATTGTGAAGCCAGAAGATTTACCACGACCAAATATTCATTTTCCATTTGTACTTAATTCCAACATTTAATAATTTACAAGCAAACATGAAATTTTCACATTAATTATAATTTAACTAACAATTGATATACATAATCATAAGGAAACAAACATATATATTATATACTACAAACTTACCTCGACAAATATAGTTGTAAAAATGATGCAGCCGACTAATCTGAGACATTAGCTTTTCCTCGGTTTAGATCCGTTTGGTTCGTTTCTTGATCATGAATGTAAAAACTCCATGACCGGAAGCTTCTTCCTCTCTGTTATTCGGTTTGCAAAATAGCAAATTAGAGGAGATGATAACATTTTTGTCTTTTAGTTTGTTTTAATTTCCATTTGATTACAAATTTACAATTTTTCCCTTAAAAAATCAAATTTCTTGCATTTAATCGCCCAAAACCATCCACTCAGAGTTCATTTGGTGCATTTACCATTTAAGTCCATTAGTTTGATAATCCATAATAAATTGACCCCTTTACCTAATAGAAATCTATTTTTGCACCTTTTTCAATTTAGTGATTTTTACTTAATTAATTATCTGTACACATAATATAAATTGTTACATTCATTTCAAAATTGTGAAGCCAGAAGATTTACCACGACCAAATATTCATTTTCCATTTGTACTTAATTCCAACATTTAATAATTTACAAGCAAACATTGAAATTTTCACATTAATTATAATTTAACTAACAATTGATATACATAATCATAAGGAAACAAACATATATATTATATACTACAAACTTACCTCGACAAATATAGTTGTAAAAATGATGCAGCCGACTAATCTGAGACATTAGCTTTTCCTCGGTTTAGATCCGTTTGGTTCGTTTCTTGATCATGAATGTAAAAACTCCATGACCGGAAGCTTCTTCCTCTCTGTTATTCGGTTTGCAAAATAGCAAATTAGAGGAGATGATAACATTTTTGTCTTTTAGTTTGTTTTAATTTCCATTTGATTACAAATTTACAATTTTTCCCTTAAAAAATCAAATTTCTTGCATTTAATCGCCCAAAACCATCCACTCAGAGTTCATTTGGTGCATTTACCATTTAAGTCCATTAGTTTGATAATCCATAATAAATTGACCCCTTTACCTAATAGAAATCTATTTTTGCACCTTTTTCAATTTAGTGATTTTTACTTAATTAATTATCTGTACACATAATATAAATTGTTACATTCATTTCAAAATTGTGAAGCCAGAAGATTTACCACGACCAAATATTCATTTTCCATTTGTACTTAATTCCAACATTTAAAATTTACAAGCAAACATTGAAATTTTCACATTAATTATAATTTAACTAACAATTGATATACATAATCATAAGGAAACAAACATATATATTATATACTACAAACTTACCTCGACAAATATAGTTGTAAAAATGATGCAGCCGACTAATCTGAGACATTAGCTTTTCCTCGGTTTAGATCCGTTTGGTTCGTTTCTTGATCATGATGTAAAAACTCCATGACCGGAAGCTTCTTCCTCTCTGTTATTCGGTTTGCAAAATAGCAAATTAGAGGAGATGATAACATTTTTGTCTTTTAGTTTGTTTTAATTTCCATTTGATTACAAATTTACAATTTTTCCCTTAAAAAATCAAATTTCTTGCATTTAATCGCCCAAAACCATCCACTCAGAGTTCATTTGGTGCATTTACCATTTAAGTCCATTAGTTTGATAATCCATAATAAATTGACCCCTTTACCTAATAGAAATCTATTTTTGCACCTTTTTCAATTTAGTGATTTTTACTTAATTAATTATCTGTACACATAATATAAATTGTTACATTCATTTCAAAATTGTGAAGCCAGAAGATTTACCACGACCAAATATTCATTTTCCATTTGTACTTAATTCCAACATTTAATAATTTACAAGCAAACATTGAAATTTTCACATTAATTATAATTTAACTAACAATTGATATACATAATCATAAGGAAACAAACATATATATTATATACTACAAACTTACCTCGACAAATATAGTTGTAAAAATGATGCAGCCGACTAATCTGAGACATTAGCTTTTCCTCGGTTTAGATCCGTTTGGTTCGTTTCTTGATCATGAATGTAAAAACTCCATGACCGGAAGCTTCTTCCTCTCTGTTATTCGGTTTGCAAAATAGCAAATTAGAGGAGATGATAACATTTTTGTCTTTTAGTTTGTTTTAATTTCCATTTGATTACAAATTTACAATTTTTCCCTTAAAAAATCAAATTTCTTGCATTTAATCGCCCAAAACCATCCACTCAGAGTTCATTTGGTGCATTTACCATTTAAGTCCATTAGTTTGATAATCCATAATAAATTGACCCCTTTACCTAATAGAAATCTATTTTTGCACCTTTTTCAATTTAGTGATTTTTACTTAATTAATTATCTGTACACATAATATAAATTTGTTACATTCATTTCAAAATTGTGAAGCCAGAAGATTTACCACGACCAAATATTCATTTTCCATTTGTACTTAATTCCAACATTTAATAATTTACAAGCAAACATTGAAATTTTCACATTAATTATAATTTAACTAACAATTGATATACATAATCATAAGGAAACAAACATATATATTATATACTACAAACTTACCTCGACAAATATAGTTGTAAAAATGAGCAGCCGACTAATCTGAGACATTAGCTTTTCCTCGGTTTAGATCCGTTTGGTTCGTTTCTTGATCATGAATGTAAAAACTCCATGACCGGAAGCTTCTTCCTCTCTGTTATTCGGTTTGCAAAATAGCAAATTAGAGGAGATGATAACATTTTTGTCTTTTAGTTTGTTTTAATTTCCATTTGATTACAAATTTACAATTTTTCCCTTAAAAAATCAAATTTCTTGCATTTAATCGCCCAAAACCATCCACTCAAGTTCATTTGGTGCATTTACCATTTAAGTCCATTAGTTTGATAATCCATAATAAATTGACCCCTTTACCTAATAGAAATCTATTTTTGCACCTTTTTCAATTTAGTGATTTTTACTTAATTAATTATCTGTACACATAATATAAATTGTTACATTCATTTCAAAATTGTGAAGCCAGAAGATTTACCACGACCAAATATTCATTTTCCATTTGTACTTAATTCCAACATTTAAAATTTACAAGCAAACATGAAATTTTCACATTAATTATAATTTAACTAACAATTGATATACATAATCATAAGGAAACAAACATATATATTATATACTACAAACTTACCTCGACAAATATAGTTGTAAAAATGAAGCAGCCGACTAATCTGAGACATTAGCTTTTCCTCGGTTTAGATCCGTTTGGTTCGTTTCTTGATCATGAATGTAAAAACTCCATGACCGGAAGCTTCTTCCTCTCTGTTATTCGGTTTGCAAAATAGCAAATTAGAGGAGATGATAACATTTTTGTCTTTTAGTTTGTTTTAATTTCCATTTGATTACAAATTTACAATTTTTCCCTTAAAAAATCAAATTTCTTGCATTTAATCGCCCAAAACCATCCACTCAGAGTTCATTTGGTGCATTTACCATTTAAGTCCATTAGTTTGATAATCCATAATAAATTGACCCCTTTACCTAATAGAAATCTATTTTTGCACCTTTTTCAATTTAGTGATTTTTACTTAATTAATTATCTGTACACATAATATAAATTGTTACATTCATTTCAAAATTGTGAAGCCAGAAGATTTACCACGACCAAATATTCATTTTCCATTTGTACTTAATTCCAACATTTAATAATTTACAAGCAAACATTGAAATTTTCACATTAATTATAATTTAACTAACAATTGATATACATAATCATAAGGAAACAAACATATATATTATATACTACAAACTTACCTCGACAAATATAGTTGTAAAAATGATGCAGCCGACTAATCTGAGACATTAGCTTTTCCTCGGTTTAGATCCGTTTGGTTCGTTTCTTGATCATGAATGTAAAAACTCCATGACCGGAAGCTTCTTCCTCTCTGTTATTCGGTTTGCAAAATAGCAAATTAGAGGAGATGATAACATTTTTGTCTTTTAGTTTGTTTTAATTTCCATTTGATTACAAATTTACAATTTTTCCCTTAAAAAATCAAATTTCTTGCATTTAATCGCCCAAAACCATCCACTCAAGTTCATTTGGTGCATTTACCATTTAAGTCCATTAGTTTGATAATCCATAATAAATTGACCCCTTTACCTAATAGAAATCTATTTTTGCACCTTTTTCAATTTAGTGATTTTTACTTAATTAATTATCTGTACACATAATATAAATTGTTACATTCATTTCAAAATTGTGAAGCCAGAAGATTTACCACGACCAAATATTCATTTTCCATTTGTACTTAATTCCAACATTTAATAATTTACAAGCAAACATTGAAATTTTCACATTAATTATAATTTAACTAACAATTGATATACATAATCATAAGGAAACAAACATATATATTATATACTACAAACTTACCTCGACAAATATAGTTGTAAAAATGAGCAGCCGACTAATCTGAGACATTAGCTTTTCCTCGGTTTAGATCCGTTTGGTTCGTTTCTTGATCATGAATGTAAAAACTCCATGACCGGAAGCTTCTTCCTCTCTGTTATTCGGTTTGCAAAATAGCAAATTAGAGGAGATGATAACATTTTTGTCTTTTAGTTTGTTTTAATTTCCATTTGATTACAAATTTACAATTTTTCCCTTAAAAAATCAAATTTCTTGCATTTAATCGCCCAAAACCATCCACTCAAGTTCATTTGGTGCATTTACCATTTAAGTCCATTAGTTTGATAATCCATAATAAATTGACCCCTTTACCTAATAGAAATCTATTTTTGCACCTTTTTCAATTTAGTGATTTTTACTTAATTAATTATCTGTACACATAATATAAATTGTTACATTCATTTCAAAATTGTGAAGCCAGAAGATTTACCACGACCAAATATTCATTTTCCATTTGTACTTAATTCCAACATTTAATAATTTACAAGCAAACATTGAAATTTTCACATTAATTATAATTTAACTAACAATTGATATACATAATCATAAGGAAACAAACATATATATTATATACTACAAACTTACCTCGACAAATATAGTTGTAAAAATGATGCAGCCGACTAATCTGAGACATTAGCTTTTCCTCGGTTTAGATCCGTTTGGTTCGTTTCTTGATCATGAATGTAAAAACTCCATGACCGGAAGCTTCTTCCTCTCTGTTATTCGGTTTGCAAAATAGCAAATTAGAGGAGATGATAACATTTTTGTCTTTTAGTTTGTTTTAATTTCCATTTGATTACAAATTTACAATTTTTCCCTTAAAAAATCAAATTTCTTGCATTTAATCGCCCAAAACCATCCACTCAGAGTTCATTTGGTGCATTTACCATTTAAGTCCATTAGTTTGATAATCCATAATAAATTGACCCCTTTACCTAATAGAAATCTATTTTTGCACCTTTTTCAATTTAGTGATTTTTACTTAATTAATTATCTGTACACATAATATAAATTTGTTACATTCATTTCAAAATTGTGAAGCCAGAAGATTTACCACGACCAAATATTCATTTTCCATTTGTACTTAATTCCAACATTTAATAATTTACAAGCAAACATTGAAATTTTCACATTAATTATAATTTAACTAACAATTGATATACATAATCATAAGGAAACAAACATATATATTATATACTACAAACTTACCTCGACAAATATAGTTGTAAAAATGAAGCAGCCGACTAATCTGAGACATTAGCTTTTCCTCGGTTTAGATCCGTTTGGTTCGTTTCTTGATCATGAATGTAAAAACTCCATGACCGGAAGCTTCTTCCTCTCTGTTATTCGGTTTGCAAAATAGCAAATTAGAGGAGATGATAACATTTTTGTCTTTTAGTTTGTTTTAATTTCCATTTATTACAAATTTACAATTTTTCCCTTAAAAAATCAAATTTCTGCATTTAATCGCCCAAAACCATCCCTCAAGTTCATTTGGTGCATTTACCATTTAAGTCCATTAGTTTGATAATCCATAATAAATTGACCCTTTACCTAATAGAAATCTATTTTTGCACCTTTTTCAATTTAGTGATTTTTACTTAATTAATTATCTGTACACATAATATAATCTGTTACATCATTTCAAAATTGTGAACCAAAGATTTGCCAGACCAAATATTCATTTTCCATTTGTACTTAATTCCAACATTTAAAATTTACAAGCAAACAATGAAATTTTCACATTAATTTAATTTAACTAACAATTGATATACATAATCATAAGGAAACAAACATATATATTTATACTACAAACTTACCTCGACAAATATAGTTGTAAAAATGAAGCAGCCGACTAATCTGAACATAGCTTTTCCTCGGTTTAGATCCGTTTGGTTCGTTTCTTGATCATGAATGTAAAACTCCATGACCGGAAGCTTCTTCCTCTCTGTTATTCGGTTTGCAAAATAGCAAATTAGAGGAGATGATAACATTTTTGTCTTTTAGTTTGTTTTAATTTCCATTTGATTACAAATTTACAATTTTTCCCTTAAAAAATCAAATTTCTTGCATTTAATCGCCCAAAACCATCCACTCAGAGTTCATTTGGTGCATTTACCATTTAAGTCCATTAGTTTGATAATCCATAATAAATTGACCCCTTTACCTAATAGAAATCTATTTTGCACCTTTTTCAATTTAGTGATTTTACTTAATTAATTATCTGTACACATAATATAATTGTTACATCATTTCAAAATTGTGAACCACAAGATTTGCCATGACCAAATATTCATTTTCCATTTGTACTTAATTCCAACATTTAATAATTTACAAGCAAACATTGAAATTTTCACATTAATTATAATTTAACTAACAATTGATATACATAATCATAAGGAAACAAACATATATATTATATACTACAAACTTACCTCGACAAATATAGTGTAAAAATGATGCAGCCGACTAATCTGAGACATTAGCTTTTCCTCGGTTTAGATCCGTTTGGTTCGTTTCTTGATCATGAATGTAAAAACTCCATGACCGGAAGCTTCTTCCTCTCTGTTATTCGGTTTGCAAAATAGCAAATTAGAGGAGATGATAACATTTTGTCTTTTAGTTTGTTTTAATTTCCATTTAATTACAAATTTACAATTTTTCCCTTAAAAAATCAAATTTCATGCATTTAATCGCCCAAAACCATCCCCTCAAGTTCATTTGGTGCATTTACCATTTAAGTCCATTAGTTTGATAATCCATAATAAATTGACCCCTTTACCTAATAGAAATCTATTTTTGCACCTTTTTCAATTTAGTGATTTTTACTTAATTAATTATCTGTACACATAATATAATCTGTTACATCATTTCAAAATTGTGAACCACAAGATTTACCACGACCAAATATTCATTTTCCATTTGTACTTAATTCCAACATTTAAGAATTTACAAGCAAACATGAAATTTTCACATTAATTATAATTTAACTAACAATTGATATACATAATCATAAGGAAACAAACATATATATTTATACTACAAACTTACCTCGACAAATATAGTTGTAAAAATGAAGCAGCCGACTAATCTGAACATAGCTTTTCCTCGGTTTAGATCCGTTTGGTTCGTTTCTTGATCATGCATGTAAAAACTCCATGACCGGAAGCTTCTTCCTCTCTGTTATTCGGTTTGCAAAATAGCAAATTAGAGGAGATGATAACATTTTTGTCTTTTAGTTTGTTTTAATTTCCATTTAATTACAATTTACAATTTTTCCCTTAAAAAATCAAATTTCTGCATTTAATCCCCAAAACCATCCCTCAAGTTCATTTGGTGCATTTACCATTTAAGTCCATTAGTTTGATAATCCATAATAAATTGACCCCTTTACCTAATAGAAATCTATTTTTGCACCTTTTTCAATTTAGTGATTTTACTTAATTAATTATCTGTACACATAATATAATTGTTACATTCATTTCAAAATTGTGAACCAGAAGATTTGCCAGACCAAATATTCATTTTCCATTTGTACTTAATTCCAACATTTAAGAATTTACAAGCAAACATTGAAATTTTCACATTAATTATAATTTAACTAACAATTGATATACATAATCATAAGGAAACAAACATATATATTATATACTACAAACTTACCTCGACAAATATAGTTGTAAAAATGATGCAGCCGACTAATCTGAGACATTAGCTTTTCCTCGGTTTAGATCCGTTTGGTTCGTTTCTTGATCATGAATGTAAAAACTCCATGACCGGAAGCTTCTTCCTCTCTGTTATTCGGTTTGCAAAATAGCAAATTAGAGGAGATGATAACATTTTTGTCTTTTAGTTTGTTTTAATTTCCATTGATTACAAATTTACAATTTTTCCCTTAAAAAATCAAATTTCTTGCATTTAATCGCCCAAAACCATCCACTCAGAGTTATTTGGTGCATTTACCATTTAAGTCCATTAGTTTGATAATCCATAATAAATTGACCCCTTTACCTAATAGAAATCTATTTTTGCACCTTTTCAATTTAGTGATTTTACTTAATTAATTATCTGTACACATAATATAATTGTTACATCATTTCAAAATTGTGAACCAGAAGATTTCCACGACCAAATATTCATTTTCCATTTGTACTTAATTCCAACATTTAAGAATTTACAAGCAAACATTGAAATTTTCACATTAATTATATTTAACTAACAATTGATATACATAATCATAAGGAAACAAACATATATATTATATACTACAAACTTACCTCGACAAATATAGTTGTAAAATGATGCAGCCGACTAATCTGAGACATTAGCTTTTCCTCGGTTTAGATCCGTTTGGTTCGTTTCTTGATCATGAATGTAAAAACTCCATGACCGGAAGCTTCTTCCTCTCTGTTATTCGGTTTGCAAAATAGAAATTAGAGGAGATGATAACATTTTTGTCTTTTAGTTTGTTTTAATTTCCATTAGATTACAAATTTCAATTTTTCCCTTAAAAATCAAATTTCTTGCATTTAATCGCCCAAAACCATCCACTCAGAGTTATTTGGTGCATTTACCGTTTAAGTCCATTAGTTTGATAATCCATAATAAATTGACCCCTTTACCTAATAGAAATCTATTTTTGCACCTTTTTCAATTTAGTGATTTTTACTTAATTAATTATCGTACACATAATATAATTGTTACATCATTTCAAAATTGTGAACCACAAGATTTGCCAGACCAAATATTCATTTTCCATTTGTACTTAATTCCAACATTTAAGAATTTACAAGCAAACAATGAAATTTTCACATTAATTTAATTTAACTAACAATTGATATACATAATCATAAGGAAACAAACATATATATTTATACTACAAACTTACCTCGACAATATAGTTGTAAAAATGAAGCAGCCGACTAATCTGACACATAGCTTTTCCTCGGTTTAGATCCGTTTGGTTCGTTTCTTGATCATGCATGTAAAAACTCCATGACCGGAAGCTTCTTCCTCTCTGTTATTCGGTTTGCAAAATAGAAATTAGAGGAGATGATAACATTTTTGTCTTTTAGTTTGTTTTAATTTCCATTGATTACAAATTTCAATTTTTCCCTTAAAAAATCAAATTTCTTGCATTTAATCGCCCAAAACCATCCACTCAGAGTTATTTGGTGCATTTACCATTTAAGTCCATTAGTTTGATAATCCATAATAAATTGACCCCTTTACCTAATAGAAATCTATTTTTGCACCTTTTTCAATTTAGTGATTTTTACTTAATTAATTATCGTACACATAATATTAATCTGTTACATCATTTCAAAATTGTGAAACCACAAGATTTGCCATGACCAAATATTCATTTTCCATTTGTACTTAATTCCAACATTTAAGAATTTACAAGCAAACAATGAAATTTTCACATTAATTTAATTTAACTAACAATTATATACATAATCATAAGGAAACAAACATATATATTTATACTACAAACTTACCTCGACAATATAGTTGTAAAATGAAGCAGCCGACTAATCTGACACATAGCTTTTCCTCGGTTTAGATCCGTTTGGTTCGTTTCTTGATCATGCATGTAAAAACTCCATGACCGGAAGCTTCTTCCTCTCTGTTATTCGGTTTGCAAAATAGCAAATTAGAGGAGATGATAACATTTTTGTCTTTTAGTTTGTTTTAATTTCCATTTAATTACAAATTTACAATTTTTCCCTTAAAAAATCAAATTTCATGCATTTAATCCCCAAAACCATCCCCTCAAAGTTCATTTGGTGCATTTACCATTTAAGTCCATTAGTTTGATAATCCATAATAAATTGACCCCTTTACCTAATAGAAATCTATTTTTGCACCTTTTTCAATTTAGTGATTTTTACTTAATTAATTATCTGTACATATAATATTAATGTTACAGTCATTTCAAAATTGTGAACCACAAGATTTGCCATGACCAAATATTCATTTTCCATTTGACTTAATTCCAACATTTAAGAATTTACAAGCAAACATTGAAATTTTCACATTAATTATATTTAACTAACAATTGATATACATAATCATAAGGAAACAAACATATATATTATATACTACAAACTTAGCTCGACAAATATAGTTGTAAAAATGATGCAGCCGACTAATCTGAGACATTAGCTTTCCTCGGTTGAGATCGTTTGGTTGTTTCTTGATCATGAATGTAAAAACTCCATGACCGGAAGCTTCTTCCTCTCTGTTATTCGGTTTGCAAATAGAAAATTAATTATCTGTACACATAATATAAATTTGTTACATTCATTTCAAATTTGTGAAGCCAGAAGATTTACCACGACCAAATATTCATTTTCCATTTGTACTTAATTCCAACATTAATAATTTACAAGCAAACATTGAAATTTTCACATTAATTATAATTTAACTAACAATTGATATACATAATCATAAGGAAACAAACATATATATTATATACACAACTTACCTCGACAATATAGTTGTAAAAATGATGCAGCCGACGAATCTGAGATATTAGCTTTTCCTCGGTTTAGATCCGTTTGGTTCGTTTCTTGATCATGCATGTAAAAACTCCATGACCGGAAGCTTCTTCCTCTCTGTTATTTGGTTTGCAAAATAGCAAATTAGAGGAGATGATAACATTTTGTCTTTTAGTTTGTTTTAATTTCCATTTAATTACAAATTTACAATTTTTCCCTTAAAAAATCAAATTTCATGCATTTAATCTCCCAAAACCATCCCCTCAAAGTTCATTTGGTGCATTTACCATTTAAGTCCATTAGTTTGATAATCCATAAAAATTGACCCCTTTACCTAATAGAAATCTATTTTTGCACCTTTTTCAATTTAGGATTTTTACTTAATTAATTATCTGTACACATAATATAAATTTGTTACATTCATTTCAAAATTGTGAAGCCAGAAGATTTACCACGACCAAATATTCATTTTCCATTTGTACTTAATTCCAACATTTAATAATTTACAAGCAAACATTGAAATTTTCACATTAATTATAATTTAACTAACAATTGATATACATAATCATAAGGAAACAAACATATATATTATATACTACAAACTTACCTCGACAAATATAGTTGTAAAAATGAGCAGCCGACTAATCTGAGACATTAGCTTTTCCTCGGTTTAGATCCGTTTGGTTCGTTTCTTGATCATGAATGTAAAACTCCATGACCGGAAGTTCTTCCTCTCTGTTATTCGGTTTGCAAAATAGCAAATTAGAGGAGATGATAACATTTTGTCTTTTAGTTTGTTTTAATTTCCATTGATTACAAATTTCAATTTTTCCCTTAAAAATCAAATTTCTTGCATTTAATCGCCCAAAACCATCCACTCAAGTTCATTTGGTGCATTTACCATTTAAGTCCATTAGTTTATAATCCATAATAAATGACCCCTTTACCTAATAAAATTATTTTTGCACCTTTTTCAATTTAGTGATTTTTACTTAATTAATTATCTGTACACATAATATAAATTTGTTCATTCATTTCAAAATTGTGAAGCCAGAAGATTTGCCACGACCAAATATTCATTTTCCATTTGTACTTATTCCAACATTTAATAATTTACAAGCAAACAATGAAATTTTCACATTAATTATAATTTAACTAACAATTGATATACATAATCATAAGGACAAACATATATATTATATACTACAAACTTACCTCGACAAATATAGTTGTAAAAATGATGCAGCCGACTAATCTGAGACATTAGCTTTTCCTCGGTTTAGATCCGTTTGGTTCGTTTCTTGATCATGATGTAAAAACTCCATGACCGGAAGCTTCTTCCTCTCTGTTATTCGGTTTGCAAAATAGCAAATTAGAGGAGATGATAACATTTTTGTCTTTTAGTTTGTTTTAATTTCCATTTGATTACAAATTTACAATTTTTCCCTTAAAAAATCAAATTTCTGCATTTAATCGCCCAAAACCATCCACTCAGAGTTCATTTGGTGCATTTACCATTTAAGTCCATTAGTTTGATAATCCATAATAAATTGACCCCTTTACCTAATAGAAATCTATTTTTGCACCTTTTTCAATTTAGTGATTTTTACTTAATTAATTATCGTACACATAATATAAATTTGTTACATTCATTTCAAAATTGTGAAAGATTTACCACGACCAAATATTCATTTTCCATTTGTACTTAATTCCAACATTAATAATTTACAAGCAAACATTGAAATTTTCACATTAATTATAATTTAACTAACAATGATATACATAATCATAAGGAAACAAACATATATATTATATACTACAAACTTACCTCGACAAATATAGTTGTAAAAATGAAGCAGCCGACTAATCTGAGACATTAGCTTTTCCTCGGTTTAGATCCGTTTGGTTCGTTTTTGATCATGAATGTAAAAACTCCATGACCGGAAGCTTCTTCCTCTCTGTTATTCGGTTTGCAAAATAGCAAATTAGAGGAGATGATAACATTTTTGTCTTTTAGTTTGTTTTAATTTCCATTTAATTACAAATTTACAATTTTTCCCTTAAAAATCAAATTTCATGCATTTAATCGCCCAAAACCATCCCCTCAAAGTTCATTTGGTGCATTTACCATTTAAGTCCATTAGTTTGATAATCCATAATAAATTGACCCCTTTACCTAATAGAAATCTATTTTTGCACCTTTTTCAATTTAGGGATTTTTACTTAATTAATTATCTGTACACATAATATAATCTGTTACAGTCATTTCAAAATTGTGAACCACAAGATTTACCACGACCAAATATTCATTTTCCAATGTACTTAATTCCAACATTTAAGAATTTACAAGCAAACATGAAATTTTCACATTAATTATAATTTAACTAACAATTGATATACATAATCATAAGGAAACAAACATATATATTATATACTACAAACTTACCTCGACAAATATAGTTGTAAAAATGATGCAGCCGACTAATCTGAGACATTAGCTTTTCCTCGGTTTAGATCCGTTTGGTTCGTTTCTTGATCATGAATGTAAAAACTCCATGACCGGAAGCTTCTTCCTCTCTGTTATTCGGTTTGCAAAATAGAAATTAGAGGAGATGATAACATTTTTGTCTTTTAGTTTGTTTTAATTTCCATTAGATTACAAATTTGCAATTTTTCCCTTAAAAAATCAAATTTCTTGCATTTAATCGCCCAAAACCATCCACTCAGAGTTATTTGGTGCATTTACCTTTAAGTCCATTAGTTGATAATCCATAATAAATTGACCCTTTACCTAATAGAAATCTATTTTTGCACCTTTTTCAATTTAGTGATTTTTACTTAATTAATTATCGTACACATAATATAAATTTGTTACATCATTTCAAAATTGTGAAGCCAGAAGATTTACCACGACCAAATATTCATTTTCCATTTGTACTTAATTCCAACATTTAAGAATTTACAAGCAAACATGAAATTTTCACATTAATTATAATTTAACTAACAATTGATATACATAATCATAAGGAAACAAACATATATATTATATACTACAAACTTACCTCGACAAATATAGTTGTAAAAATGAAGCAGCCGACTAATCTGAGACATTAGCTTTTCCTCGGTTTAGATCCGTTTGGTTCGTTTCTTGATCATGCATGTAAAAACTCCATGACCGGAAGCTTCTTCCTCTCTATTATTCGGTTTGCAAAATAGCAAATTAGAGGAGATGATAACATTTTTGTCTTTTAGTTTGTTTTAATTTCCATTTGATTACAAATTTACAATTTTTCCCTTAAAAAATCAAATTTCTTGCATTTAATCGCCCAAAACCATCCACTCAAGTTCATTTGGTGCATTTACCATTTAAGTCCATTAGTTTGATAATCCATAATAAATTGACCCCTTTACCTAATAGAAATCTATTTTTGCACCTTTTTCAATTTAGTGATTTTTACATAATTAATTATCTGTACACATAATATAAATTTGTTACATTCATTTCAAAATTGTGAAGCCAGAAGATTTACCACGACCAAATATTCATTTTCCATTTGTACTTAATTCCAACATTTAATAATTTACAAGCAAACATTGAAATTTTCACATTAATTATAATTTAACTAACAATTGATATACATAATCATAAGGAAACAAACATATATATTATATACTACAAACTTACCTCGACAAATATAGTTGTAAAAATGATGCAGCCGACTAATCTGAGACATTAGCTTTTCCTCGGTTTAGATCCGTTTGGTTCGTTTCTTGATCATGAATGTAAAAACTTCATGACCGGAAGCTTCTTCGTCTCTGTTATTCGGTTTGCAAAATAGAAATTAGAGGAGATGATAACATTTTTGTCTTTTAGTTTGTTTTAATTTCCATTAGATTACAAATTTGCAATTTTTCCCTTAAAAAATCAAATTTCTTGCATTTAATCGCCCAAAACCATCCACTCAGAGTTAATTTGGTGCATTTACCGTTTAAGTCCATTAGTTTGATAATCCATAATAAATTGACCCCTTTACCTAATAGAAATCTATTTTTGCACCTTTTTCAATTTAGTGATTTTTACTTAATTAATTATCCGTACACATAATATAAATTTGTTACATTCATTTCAAAATTGTGAAGCCAGAAGATTTACCACGACCAAATATTCATTTTCCATTTGTACTTAATTCCAACATTTAAGAATTTACAAGCAAACAATGAAATTTTCACATTAATTATAATTTAACTAACAATTGATATACATAATCATAAGGAAACAAACATATATATTATATACTACAAACTTACCTCGACAAATATAGTTGTAAAAATGAAGCAGCCGACTAATCTGAGACATTAGCTTTTCCTCGGTTTAGATCCGTTTGGTTCGTTTCTTGATCATGCATGTAAAAACTCCATGACCGGAAGTTTCTTCCTCTCTATTATTCGGTTTGCAAAATAGCAAATTAGAGGAGATGATAACATTTTTGTCTTTTAGTTTGTTTTAATTTCCATTTGATTACAAATTTACAATTTTCCCTTAAAAAATCAAATTTCTTGCATTTAATCGCCCAAAACCATCCACTCAAAGTTCATTTGGTGCATTTACCATTTAAGTCCATTAGTTTGATAATCCATAATAAATTGACCCCTTTACCTAATAGAAATCTATTTTTGCACTTTTTCAATTTAGTGATTTTTACATAATTAATTATCTGTACACATAATATAAATTTGTTACATTCATTTCAAAATTGTGAAGCCAGAAGATTTACCAGACCAAATATTTTTCATTTTATTTTCACATTTTTTTACAACATAATTTTTATTATATTTCAATTATTACATTATACACATATATAATTA
>NW_024403074.1:0-25887 GCF_007990345.1 Gossypium hirsutum | reverse complement strand
CAAATATTAATGTCAATTAATTATAGTTTGGTTCTGATTTAATAATTAATTCAATTGCATCCCTACATTTATAATGCACGAATAACATGTTCATAATTTTATCTGAATGAATAAATTTATCAAATGCGTAGAACATGTAACACCTTTCACCCATATCTGTCGCTGGAACAGGGTTATGGAGCATTACTAAAGTTTACAAAATAATTTCATGAAATTCATGCCATTTACTATTCATATCCGAAACTATCATATCATCCCTTGAATGGACCCTCGAGGCCCAATTTAACCATTAGAATCAAGTCGGGACTAAATCAAAACTCAGTGGATTTTTCACAAAATTTCAAAAATTTTTCTCATATACAGAGGTCATATTCCGTGTGAGTAGGCCGTGTGGTTCACACAGCCAGATGACATGCTTATGTTTCAGGCCGTATGGGCATTCGATATGAAGCACACGGTCGTGTCCCAGCCCATGTCCTAACCCGTGTAACTTTCTGATTTGTGCCATATGGCTTGCCACATGCTCGTGTGCTAGGCCGTGTGGTCAATTTAATTTCACAAATTAGGTGCAGGTTTCACACGGCCAAGACAAACGCCCATGTTCTAGACCGTGTAGCACACACGGATAGACACCGCTCGTTCTTTTCTAGTGCCAATTCTGAGATTCTGTTCTAAATTTAGATGCTGGGACACATGACCATCCACATGCCCATTGCCAGCCGTGTGTCACACACGATCAAGACACACGCCCTGTCTCTACACATATGGACAAATAAAGCCATTTCCTAGCCTTATTTCTTACCCAAATTTGCCACACCTATACAAAAATTGCAAACATATACCGCCAATTCAAATTTAAACCAACTTTACATCTAAATAATGTATATCATATCAATATGTTTCAATCTTACCTTTTATAGACATATATGTTTAACATAATTCAATCAACCATACTAAACACATATGTAATTTCCATGATATACCTTATAATATACCAAATCAATCCATTACTAGCCATTCCAATGGCTAGATTTCAAACAACCATTTGCATACCAACATTGGCAAAGTTAGCCTATACATGCCACTATACCAAATAAGTTACTATTTATACCAAGACGAGCTAGTAGATAGTGTGATGTCTCCAATGATCCCAACTTTTGCGAGCTTCCGAGACTATAATAAGAGAAAAGAAAACTAGTAGCATTTAATGCTTAGTAATTCGTATAAAAGAATTAAACTTACCTTATATTCATTAAAATAAACATCATAAATGATTCTAACATTTAGCAATTTCCAATCACATACACTTAAAAAAGCAAGTAGTCACAGATCCATGTATCAATTAGACATGGATGAGCTCATCATACTACACTTTTTTAGGCATTTCAGAAGTATCGGGACTAACTTTTTAATCTCATAATTTCTATGTCAGAAGTTTTGTTCGTTGAATTATTGAAATCTCGATGGATAATCAGGTAGTACACACAAGGTGTAAAAAACTGTAAACTGCCAATTCATAATTGGGTACCCATTAGGCACATAATCAGGGAGCACACTCTCAGCTACAATCAAAATTGCTCAGATGAGCCATGTAACAGACACTTATCCAGGCTAAACAAGAAACTCATAAGAGTTTTAATCAGGGAGCTCATAAAGCTTAACAGATAACTTCGAGGAGTTAATATCATGAGCACCGGATAAGTAACAGGGAGTTCAAGCGAGCCATGTCAAGAAGTCATAAGAGCCTATATCAGGATGCTCCATAGAGCTGTGTTGTGTCCATTATTGCTGGAACAACCGATCGAATCATTAACATGAGCTCAAAGAGCTGCGTAGTGCGCACACATGTAGAATCACACTCGATAGGATGCCGCAAGAACTATTTAACAGGATACTTAAGAGGGTTTTAGCAGGATTACTCGTTCGAGCTATATTCTGTCTGCACATATGCAGGACCACATGTAATATGAGAAATCACATATATCCATCGAATTTCATTATTCAAACGGAACTTAATACTTTTCGAATATGATTGAACATATGATTATTTCATTTATTTTTAACATTTATATAATTCATAACAATCACATACACATTCAATTCAAGCATATAAATAAACACAATTCGGTTACACGAACTTACCTCAACACTTGTTTGTATATAAAAATCTACTAATCGAAACTTTTCTTTTCCTTGATCTGGCTTCAAATTTGAGTTATCTGGATTTATAAAAATGATTTCGTCAACAATTTAATCCATTTCCATACTCAATTGGATTCAATTTACACCCTAGGCAAAATTACATTTTGCCCTTAAACTTTTCATAAATTCCAATTTCGGTCCCCACGATTGGAAATGAAATTCTTGCAATTTATCCTTATTCCAAGCCTAATCGTAATTTTCATGTAACATTACAACACATGTATTTCACAAAATTTAATTTTTTTTATGGGTTTTACAATTTTTCAATTTAGTCTCTAATAACAATTTCATGAAAATTCTCTTTGTAAAAGTTATTTATCTATCAATAACCTGTTATTTTCTACCATAAATTTCAAATTTCAACATATTCATCCATGGCAAACTTTTTACTTTGATAACTTTTTAATTAATCCCCCAAATAGATAGATTAGACTTCCCGATTTTAAAATATAAAAATTACTAAAACGGGGCAAGAAACATACCTAATTAAGCTTGATTAGTTTTTCTTTCTCTCTCCTAAGGTTTCCATAAATTTTAGGGATGAAGATGATAATAATATGATTATATTTCTTTTAAATTATTTATCATCCATTAATTTTTGATTTCTATTTAGTCCTTAGCATTTTCTATTTTTCTATGGATGAATCACTAAAAATATCTACTAACTTTTCTTTAATGGTCTAATTATCTTATAAGGACCTCTTATTTTGAATTTCATAGCTCTTTGATCCTTCTAGCTATTAGAATTCAACTTTTGCATTTTATGCAATTTGGTCCTTTCCATAATTAAACACATAATCAGTAAAATTTTCTTATCAAATTTTCATAAAACATTCTATTATAAGTAGACCAAACAATAATATTACATAAATCTTCTTTTGGTTCGGATTTGTGGTCCCGAAACCACTATTTCGATTTCACTGAAAATGGGCTACCTACAACTCTCTCCTCATTAAGAATTTCATCCCTTGAATTTTTACCAGTAAAGAGATTTGGATATTGCTTTCTCATGGTATCCTCCGATTCCCAGGTAGCTTATTCAATACATTTCATGTCAAAAAACTTTACCAATGCTTCCTTTTTATTTCTAACTATTTTGTTTCACGTGCCAAGATTTTATTGGTTCCTCACTATAACTCATATCAGGCTGAATCTCAACTTTTGTCGGAGAAACAACATGTGAAGGTCATACCGATTCCATTGCAACATAGACACATGAAAACATTATGAATTCGATCAGTTCTGGTGGTAATGCTAACTGATACACAACAGGTCCGATTCTTTCAGTAATCTCATATGGCTCGATGAATCGTGAACTCAATTTTCCTTTCGGCCAAATCGAGAACTTTCTTCCAATGTGATACTTCAAAAATACTTTATCACAGATCTGAAATTTTATTCCTTTTCGTTTAAGATCGCATAAGACTTTTGACGAACAGAGGTTGCTTTTAAACTATCTTTAATTATTTCACCCTTTCTTCAATTTCACAAATTAAGTCAACTCCATGTATCTTTTCTCACTAAGCTCTATCTAATACAATGGAGTTCCACATTTCTGGCCATACAAAGCCTCGTACGGTGCCATTTTAATGATGGACTGATAGCTATTATTATAAGCGAATTCAATTAAAGGCAGATACTTTCCTAGTTACCTTCAATTCAAGCACACAACACCGAAGCATATCTTCTAAAATCTATATAACACGTTCGGTTTGTCCATTAATCTGAGAATGGAATGTGCTACTGAATGTATTGAGTACCCAATGCTTCTTACAACTTATTCAAGAATCGGATGTAAATCGAGGATCTTTATTGAAATAATGGAGACAAGCACTCCATGTAATCTAACAATCTCAGAAACATCTATACTTACCGGAATAAGCATGCAGACTTTGTCTTGCATAGGCTATTACTTTACCTTCTTGCATTAAGACGCAACCTAACCATTTAATGATGCATCACTGTAAATTATAATTCTTTACCCGATTCAGGCTGAACTAACACAGGTTCTTTTGTCAATAAGGTTTTCAACTTGTTAAAACTTTGCTGACATTTATCAGACCACTCAAATTTCACATCTTTTTGCAACAGACGAGTCATCAGAGAAGCTATATTGAAAACCCTTTAACAATCTCCGTCAATATCCAGCTAATCCCAAAAACTTCTGACTTCGGACACATTCTTCATGGCTTCAATTACAATAACTGAAATTTTATTCGGATCCACTCTGATACCTTAAGCAGATACAATATGTCTGAGAAACCAATTTCCCGTAGCCAAAATTCAAATTTACTAAATTTCGCATACAATTGTTTCTCACGCAGAGTTTGCAACACTATTCTCAATGTTCCACATGCTCATTTTCATCTTGGGAATATACCAAAATATCATCAATAAATAACACTACAACCTATCTAGATATGGTCTGAAAATTCTGTTTATCAAATTCATGAATACTGCAGGTGCATTCGTCAATCCAAATGGCATCACAAGAAACCATAGTGCCCATACTGGTTCTGTAAGTTGTCTTTGGAACATCTGAATCTTTTACTCGTAGTGATAATAATTGGAACAAAGATCAATATTCGAAATATAGTGAACCTTTCAATTGGTCAAACAAGTTATCATACGAGGAAATGGATACTGTTCTTATTGTGACTTGTTGAGCTTCCTGTATAATACCAATCTAAATGATCCATCTTTCTCTTACAAGCAACCGGTGCAACCCAAGGTGAAAAACTAGGTCGAGCAAAACCTCTGTCAATTAATTCTTGCAATTATGCTTTCACTCTTTCAATTCGGTAGGAGCCATTCTATAGGATGCTATGGATATCGGTGTTGTCCTCGGAACAAGATCTATAGAGAATCCACTTCTCTAACCAGTGGTAAACGAGGTAATTGCTTTGGAAATACATCAGGAAATTACAAAACTAGCACTGACTGAATTTCGACTCAGATACTTAGTATCTAACACATATGCAAGATAAGCATTATACCCCTTTTTGATATATTTTTATGCTGAAATTGTTGAAATCACATTAGATAACCCATTTAGTTTATCAGATTCAACGTGAAGTAACTCACCATTCTGAAATTTTAACACAATGTATTTCTGTTACAATTCACCACTACATCATGCTGGGTTAGCCAATCCATTCCCAAATCACATCAAATGGCAATAGCATCAAATCAACCGAGAAAAATAACCCTTTACCATCAACGGGCAGTTTTTACAAATTTTATCCACCATAACATACTGGCCCAGAGGGATTGGAACTTTAACCATAAATTTAGTGAATTTAATAGGTAATTTTTTAACAGATACTAATTTGTGCATATGTATGAATGTGTGGAAATAGGATCAATCAAGCAGTATATCAGTATCAAGTAGAGAAAATGTACCAGTAATGATGTCTGGTGCAAAAGCATCTTTTCTAGCACGAATAGCATATGTCCTTGCCGGTGCTCGTGCTTCAGATTTAACTGTTGAATCCCTTGTAGTACCTCAGCTACCACTACATTGCCGAGGTGATGGGGTGGTCTACCTCTTGAGGCGGGATTTCTCGGCTTCGAAGCTTGTTCAGTATCTTTTTCAATCTTTTTCAGACAATCTTTGAGGAAATGATCAAGAGAACCACATCGGTAATAGGCTCCACTTCTCAACGACACTCCCCAACATAAAATTTATTACAGTGTTTACACCTTGGTTTAGGGTGACCAAAACTTCTTACACTTGTTACAAATGGAGACAAGATCTCGGGTTAGAATGTTGAGAGCCTTTCTCTTTCCAAGAATATTCCATAAAGGTGGTAGAACGATCATGGTACTTCTTTGATTTCTTTGAAGCAGATGATTGTGACTTACCTATAAATCTTTTACTAGAAATCCAGACTTCTCTCTTTGCATGTTTCTTTCTTTACTTAATTCCTCGGCTTTATGTGCTCAATCAGCCAAAACCATAAATCCTATAATTTAAGAATTCCAATTAACAGTTTGATATCTTTATTTAATCCCTTTTCAAATCGTTTACACATATCAACTTCGGTCGGAACCCATTCTCTTCCATACTTTCTCAATCTAACGAATTCTCATTCATATTCAGATATAGTCATGTTTCCCTGTTTAAGCTCAAATTTTTTTTCTTTTTCTAATCCAGAAATCTTTGACTGATATACTTCTTTCTAAATTCAATCTAGAAGAATTACCATGTAATATTTCTCTTGGTACACTAGAAGTTATGGTATTCCACCAATGATAAGATGTGTCTTTCAGTAAAGATACTGCACATTTTAAACACTCAGTAGCTGTACATGATAATTCATCTAAAACCCTAATGGTATTTTCTAACCATAACTCAGCCCTCTCTAGATCATCAACAGCAGTAGCCGTAAATTCCTCTGCCCCATACTTACGGATTTTATCCACTAGAGGCTTATCGATTCTAACATGTTTAGCACCCTGTGGCATCTCTGGAATCGATTGAAGAGCAGGTGGGGGAGGTTTTTGTACAGTAGGATTTGTTCTTAAATATTCAGTGAACCACTCGTCCATCATTTGAAAGAAGACTTCTTTTGCCTCCTTACCTCGGCCCTCAGATACGCGCCTTCTACTACTAGATACAGCTCGTTGAATCGAAGCTTGAGTAGTGCTCTCAACTTCCTCAAATTTAGCTCTAGCTTGGTTGGATAACATTACTATATGAAAACACATTTAAAAATAGTCAGGAGATATCACTCTATCAAAAATTATATAATGCATGTATAGCTAAACTCGCACTTGCTACGTTAGTCCAAGAATTAGCTAAACCGTAGCTCTGTCACCAATAAATATAACACCTCTAACCCGTATATGTCATTGAAACAGGGTTACGGAGCATTACTAAAGTTACAAAATAAATTTATGAAATTCATTTCATTACTATTCATATCCAAAACTAATGTAACAGTCCATATTCGACCTGGTCGGAACAGTGGTTTTGAGACCACGTAACAGATTCTGAAAAATATTTTAATATTATTTTTGTGTCTGTGATATGTGAATTATATCTGCGAAGTTCTGTGATTTAATTTGTCTGTTTTATTCTTAATTATGAAAAGGATTTAATTGTGTAAATGATAAAATTTGCATGCCATTATTCAATGTGTTTAATTGGCATGGCTTTGGATTATTATGGCCTTATGTGGCAATTACTCCATTGAATTTATGAGTGGTCATTAATGACCTTGTTTTATGAAATAGATATGTTTATTAATGAGGGATATAAGCATGAATTAAAGAACAAATTTCATGCATGTGTTCATAAAACACATATGAGAACCGAAAATTAAAGAAAATAAAGAGAAGAAACCATTTAGGTTTTGGCTAGCTTAATCCTTGATTAAGGTATGAATTTTCGTCTGTTTTGATAATTTCTACGTTTCTGTGATTGTTGCTTTGTGTTCTTCAAAACCCATGTCTGAATTTCTGTTTCTATTGAAGATTATGAAAGTGCCATTGATGATTATGTGAACTTTATAATGTTTTATATGGATTATGAAAGATATATGTGAGATTATCATGTTTTGTTCTCGAATTTTTGATGGAATAGAGCTATTTGGATAATTTGTGACAATGAGGTTTTGAAGGACTAAATTGTGAATTAAATATGTTATTTGGGCTTGTATGGAAGCTATGTATATTCGGCCAAGCTATAGTCTTGGTGAATTTTGCATATTTGTGATTTTGTGAAAATGGACTAAATTATCAAAGTGTGAAAATGTATTGGTTAAAATACAAGTGCCTAAATATGTATTCATGGATTATTTTGAATGAAATTGTAACACCCCGAACCGAGGCCGTCGCCGGAGTCGGACACGAGGGGTTCACAGACCAAATTCGCTTACTATCGCAGTCCATTTTAAAATTTTCCAGGCAGTTGGCTAACTGCGACACTGTCACTTAAAATCATATCTTGAGTTCACAACTCGAAATCAGTTTTGTAATTTTTCCCTAAAACTAGACTCATATGCCCATCTACATATTGTTTTCTAGAATTTTTGGTCAGGCCAATTAGTACATTTTATTAGTCAAAGTCTCCATGTTACAGGGATCGACTACACTGACCTTTGCGCATTACGACTTGGATATCTCCCTGCACAGAGCTTCAATACTGATGCCGTTTGTTTCTATAGAAACTAGACTCAGAGAGGAATCTATACATATATGGCATGACTCCTAATTATCTCTGGTTAATTATAATGAATTTCCAAATTCGGAACAGGGAATCTAGAAACCGTTATGGCCCAGTCTCACGAGAACCTGAATATCTCTTAACACACTGTCCATATGATCGTTTCATTACTTTCCTATGAAAATAGATTCATCAAGGTTCGTGTAAATAATTTATTAATTATTTAATTCCAATCCTACTATTTTTAGTGATTTTCCAAATCTACATCACTGCTGCTGCCAGCATCTGCCTTTAAGGTAGACTTTACCTATTCATAGTTTCCATGATTCAACTAGCCCTTTTAGCATAAATAGCACAAATTATGATAGTGATTAACCATTCCATACCAAATGATTATAACATTATGCTCAAACATATATAAGCCATTTTCGCATGGCTATATACATTAACCAAAATATTCTTCCGCCACTAGTCTATTTTATACATGCCATAAGACAATCCGAAACATAGCAGTACCAAACAGTGGATAGTGATAGTGTGACTAGTTGCTGACGATCCCCGAGCCTGTAGCTTCGCAATGAGATCTATAAAACAGAGGAAACAGAGTAAACGGAGTAAGCATTACAATGCTTAGTAAGTTTAAGCAGTGTCAACAGATAACACTCAAATTATAACATAGTTGTTCGTATTTTTATTTCACTCTTCCTTCGGGCATACCATCCCTTTTCCGAATCTGCACATCTCATCATATACAATAGGCAGATAAACTTTCACATAAAAGTGAGCTCATGTGACATAGATATATCGTATGATTTCACATCACCTCTCACACTGATCCGATGTCACATAATCATAGGAATAGTCTCATAGATTGCTTTAGTATGCATCACATAACTACCTTATGATTTAGTGCAAATCAAGCTCACATATAAACTTGAAGTACATACCTGTTTAACCTTTCACATTGAATATATTTATAAGCAATTCTTATTACGAAGTCTTACCCGGACATAATCTCCACACGAAGTTATCGGGTCTTACCCGGACAAAATCCCTACACGTAGTCATCGGGTCTTTAGAGCTCGGATATAGTACAAGCACGAAGCTTAAGGACATTAATCAGTGATAATATTCTCGCATAAAGCCTGCGGGTTTTAACCCGGATATAGTACTGACACAAATGCCTTTCGGGACTTATCACATTTATGCACTTTCACATCCATTACGTTGGCCACTCGGCCTTGTCACGTATATACACTTTCACATTCATCACATCGGCCATTAGGCCTTATCACATATATACACTTTCACATTCATCACATCGGCCATTTGGCCTTATCACACATATACACTTTCACATTCATCACATCGACCATTTGGCCTTATCACACATATACACTTTCACATTCATCACATCGGCCATTAGGCCTTATCACACATATACACTTTCACATTCATCACATCGGCTATTAGGCCTTATCACATATATACACTTTCGCATTCATCACATCGGCTATTAGGCCTTATCACACATATACACTTTCACATTCATCACGTTGGCTATTAGGCCTTATCATACATACACACTTTCACATTCATCACATCGGCTATTAGGCCTTATCACACATATACACTTTCACATTCATCACATCGTCTATTAGGCCTTATTACATATATACATACACTTTCACATTCATCACATCGGCCATTAGGCCTTATCACATATATACATACACTTTCACATTCATCACATCGGCCATTAGACCTTACTATCATTTCATATTCGAATACTCATAAACTTACAATACCACGATTTAGAATTCAAGTATGGGTTTAATCAATAGCTTATGAGCAACTAAAACAAGTTTATCAAGGTTCACAACATAATCTCAAATTCAGCACAATCTGTTTTTCCTGAGCAATAGTCACTAAATTATTTATAACTGGAGCTACAAAGCTCCAAATCACTTTCCGTTAATTTTTCCTGAATATAGACTCGTATATCTTCCATCCATAAAATTTCCAGAATTTTAGGTTTGGCCATCAATACCAGATTTTTCTTAAAGTTTCCCCTGTTTCACTGTTTGACTAATCTGACCACTCTTCGCTACGAATCAAATTTCTCATTTTCCAGAATTCAAAATGTGTTGTATTTGATTTCATTTGAAACTAGACTCATTAAGGAGTCTAAGCATATAAATTTTATCTTATAACCATTTTTGTACAATTTATAATGATTTTCTAAAAACGGAACAGAGGATTACAGTGTCATTCTGCACTGTCTCACACAACTTTAAATATCTCATTATCGGAAATTCCTTTGCTTACACGGTTTCTTTTATAAGAAACTAGACTCATTAAGCTTTAATTTCATGTCTCATTAAGCCTCTAATTCAAATCCATAGATTTATGGTGATTTTTTTAAGTCACGTTACTGCTGCTGTCCTAAGCAGACTATTTCAAATTACCCTTAAATTCCCAAGCTCAAACACTTAAGAACTTACCATTTGAGCTTAGAACATATCATGGCCACATCATATCTTATTAAATCAACTCATCATGTCCTATTATAATTGAATTTACTCAACGTTTAATCACTTAAAACTTACCTCGGAAGTGGTCGACGATTAGATATCCACGGCTATTCGTTTACTTTCTCTTTTCCCTATCCGACTTTGATTCTCTAAGCTCTTGAGCTTAACAACCAATATGCAAGATATCACATATACATAACTTAGCTTATGAGAACATATGTATTACATCATAAACACATCTTTTACCAATTACCTCACTTAAGCCAAATTTTTATAATCAACCACAAAAAATATACCACAATTCATACTTCCAAAATGAGCTACTTCCATGGCCGATTATATTTTATCATTAACATATCTCATTTTCGAATCATATAATCAATATCACATACACATCACCCAAACACAAATCATACCTATCATATAACAAGCATAACAAAATAAACCAACCATGTCAAATATAACCATAATTTGATCAAACCTTGAAATCGAACTTAACAAAATAAACAAGCCATTGAATGATTAGAACTTGAACTAACCACCTTCTTTATACATAATTTTCCAAGAATTTCAAGGTACTTACCTCTTCCAAACCTCAAAATTCTAAGTTTAATCTATGGATAAGTAGAGTTTGAACTAATCATCTCAAACATGCATAGATTTTCAAGAATCATTCAATACATACCTCATTCTAGCCATCTTCTAAGCCAAAAATCAAGGCAACCAAACCTTTTTCTCCCTCCCTTTAGGCTACGGCAATGGAGGACAAGGATCGACCCACTTTTGATTCAATTTTCTCTATGACCGAATGCACTTACCTCAAATTTTTAGCTTGCTATCTTGCCGAAATCCTCAAAACATATTTCTTCTTTCTATCATTTTTTTTTTCGGTCAAGAAGAACAAAGAGGATGAAGCCTTTTTTTTTGTTTTCATCATTTTCCCTTCCATTATTTTATTACCATGCTCCTTATTTTATCATTCCTCCCATGAAACACCAACATAACATGTTATGACATGTTTTGCCCATCACACTTTGTCCACCCTATTTGTCATGGCCGGCCACTACTCAATGGGGGGGGGAAATTGACATGCAAGTCCTCCCTTTTGATTACATGCACTATTAGGTCCTTGTAGATTAGCCTATCACATTTCAAAAATGTCACCCATAAGTCCTTTTGACTAAATTCACATGCAATTTACTAAATCGAAGCCTAAAACTTTCACACCTTCATAATCACATATTTTAGACAATAAATATCACATTCAAATAATTTGGAGACTCGGTTTAGCGGTCCCAAAACCGCTTTTCGACTAGGGTCATTTTAGGGCTGTCACAGAAATAAATGATTGAATGGTTGAATTTGAATTGTAATGATCAAGAACAAAGAAAATCAGATTTAGATCGAAGGAAGTCCAAAATAGTTGAATAGTCGACTCGTTTCCGTCTGAAATTCATACGAGGTAAGTCAAATTACAATTACGTGTTAAATTGACTAAATTTTGCGCATACAAATTTTAATCTGTATTGGACGGCCTTGAGAGCCTAATGAATAAATTTCGAGTAAACTCCAATATTATGATAGTATCTGAAAAGCTCTGTATGTTTCTAAAAGAACGTTGACATTGATCTGAGATATCGTGTAAGATCGTGTCTGGGACACAGGCCTCGATTTGAGATTTACGTGTAAGACCATGTCTGAGAGATAAGCATCGTATCTGATTTCATGTAAGACACTATCTAGGACAGAGGCATTGATACTGAATTACATGTAAGACTGTGACAGCCCAAAGTTGACCCTAGTCGGGAAGTGGCTTCGGGATCGCTAAACCGAGTCACCGAAATGTTTGAATGTGATACTTATTGTCTAGAATATGTAATTATGAATGTGTGAAAATTTCAAGCTTCAATTTGGTTGATTTCATGTGAATTTAGTCAATAGGACTTATGTGAGAAAATTCTAAAATGTGATAGGTCAATGTGTGAGGACCTATTAGTGCATGTGGACAAAGGGGGGACTTGCATGTCAAATTCCCCCCCTAATGAGTAGTGGCCGGCCATGACAAAGAATGATGGGCAAAACATGTCATGAAACATGTTTTGTTAGTGGAAGAATAAAATAAGAAGTATGGGTAATAAAGAAATGGAAACAAAAGAAAAAAAAATGTGTGTGTAGTGTTTGTTCCCCCCATTGCCGTGAGCTCAAGAGAAGAAAGGAGAAAAGTTTGTGTTCATCCTTTCTCACCTCCATTCTAGCCTAAATTAGAAAGAAAAAAACAAAGAAAAAAATTTCTCATCCTTTGGTTCATCCTTGGCCAAAATTTTAAGGAGGAAAGAAGAAGAAAGGTGAAGAGATTCGGCCATGCATGTAGCTAGGCTAAGGTATGTTTGATGATGTTTCATGAGATGCATGCATGATTTAGTGGTTAGCTTGAGTTCTACCTAGCCCATGGTCTAAATCTTGCTATGTGATGGAAATGGCACTCGACCATGGATGCATCATTCTTGGTTGATGTTTGATGTTGTGGTGATGAGGTATGAGGATGAGTTAAGATTCGGCCTAGGTGGAGGTTGTGTTAATGCCATTGCATGCAAAATATGAAGCTTGTTAATGATGCATGTGATGATGGCTTGATGATTCTTGAACCTCCTTTTTAGCATTTTTGTGTGAGCACATATGTGCATTGGTTGCTAAAGGGAGAAGAATCGGCTAGCAAGATGTGTGCTAAGGCCGAATGTAACTTTGCATGTTGATGAGCAATGCATGTGTTAAATCGATGGAAAGGGGGAGGATGCTTTACTAGTGGGTATATGTGTGTATTAAATGTTGAAATCGACCCCAAAAATGGACATGCATATTCGGCCAAGGGGAAAGAAATTAGCTAATATGTTGTGTTGATGCATGATTTTTGCATGTATGAGACTTTAATGTCTAATGTATGAATATGGGCTAAGTGCCTTGTGTTCATCTTTTGATGCCTAAATGATGAAATCAATTTATTTGTTTGATTAAGCTCAAGAGCAAAGGGGAAATAAATCCGATAAAGGGAAGGAAAAAGTGGTCGAATAGTTAGCGGGATCGTTCGACAACACCCGAGGTAAGTTCTTGAGTAAGAGAGCTTAAATTTCGACATGATTAAATCATGCTCTATGTGTGGCTATTGAGCCGAATGTGCAAGGACAATATGTGCCTTGTGTTTGAGTTTCGTAAACGAAAATGAAATATGAATGTGCATGATTAATTGAATGCTGTCCGGGCTAAGTCCCGAAGGCTTTGTGCTAAGTGAATATATCCGGATTAAGTTCCGAAGGCATTCGTGCGAGTTGTTAAATCCGGGTTAAGTCCCGAAGGCATTCGTGCGAGTTGTTAAATCCGGGTTAAGTCCCGAAGGCATTTGTGCGAGTTGTTAAATCCGGGTTATGTCCCGAAGGCATTGTGTGAGTTACTAAATCCGGGCTATGTCCCGAAGGCATTTGAACGAGGAGCTATATCCGGTTAAATCCCGAAGGTACGTGATTTGGTAATGAATGAGCTTGCTGTAAAATTCCAGCGAATACTCGAAAAACATCCCAATATGGGGATATGTTACGTATGTGTTGAATATTAATCGAGCCCTTACAAATAAATGTTCGCTCAGTTGATAAACGAGCTACCGGCCTTCGGCCAAGTTAGTTTATTTGTATGTACATAAGGGTTGTTAATGTTGTGAAGCAAGTTCGATATCGGTAAATTGCGTATTATGAAATATTCCGTTTAGCTAAATGTGTGCTATTATTTGTGCATGCTGGAATTCCTTGCTCAAACTTACTAAGCATAAATTGCTTACTCGTTACATTGCTCCTCTGTTTTATAGATTTTTGGTTCTCCAGCTATCGGACTCGGGATCTTGAAGTCGAAGTCGCCCACACTATCAAAGGCTCTTTTGGGTACTATTTTGGTTGAATCTTGATATGGCATGTATAGGACTACCCATTGTTGTTTTTCGAGTACTTTATGAAATGTATAAGTGTTCAGCCATGCGAAAATGGCTTGTAGAAGTGAAGTATGGCATTAGACCATTCGTGTTTATGAATGTATAGATGGTTTCATGATGTAACTATAGTTGGAATGGAAGTGTTGAGCAAATGATCAGCCACTGGAATGGCTAAGTATGATCATATGTGGGCTTATGTATGACAAGGCCCTAGTTGGTCTATGAAACCCCAAATTAGGTAAGGTTTACTTTGAAAACAGAAGCTGATAGCAGCAGTGGTGTGGATTGGAAAAATCACAAGAATTCGTAGGAGTGGAATTAAATAGTGATTAAATTATGTAATCGAACCTTGATGAATCTACTTTCATATGGAAGTAACGAAACAATAATAGGAACAGTACAGTAAGAGATATTCGGGTTCTTGTGGAACAGGGCCAGAACAGTTTCTGGATTCCCTGTTCCGACTTTGGAAATTCACTATAAATTGACCAGAGATAATTAGGGGTCATACCATATATGTATGGATTCCTCTCTGAGTCTAGTTTCCAAAGAAACAAACGGCATCAGTATTGAAGCTCTGTGCTGCGAGATATCCCAGTCGTAAGGGGTAAAGGTCAGTGTAGTCGACCCCTGTAACTTGGGAGACTTTGACTAATAAACTGTACTAATTGGCCCTACCAAAAATTCTAGAAAAAATACATAGGTGGGGACATGAGTTTAGTTTCAGGGAAAAATCACAAAACTGATTTTCGAGTTGTGAAACTCAAGATATGATTTTTGAAGCGACTAGTACTCAGACTGGGCAGTGTCTGGAAATTTTTTTTTTCAAAGTTTGTTAACATCTCGTGTCCGACTCCGGTGTCGGTCTCGGGTTCGGGGTGTTACATTTTATTGGTATCAGAGCTACGGTTTACTCGATTCTAGGACTACCGTAATGTGTTGGGTCTAGCTATACATGCCATTTTATGTGATTACTTGATAGTGTGGTGATTTCTGACAATTGTAAATGTGTTTATAGTAATGGATCCCGATCGTGACCGAGAGGTAGCTGATGATCTTGAGAGTGTAGGGCCTGCTCCCGCGCAAGGGCAGTGCCGGTAGACTCTCAACCTAATGCTAGTAATCCGAATGATGAAGCTAGACAAGCATTCTATAGCGTGATGAATGATTGGTTTAACCAATACATTCGAACTAATATGGCTGTTCCACAACCTCCATTCCCGACAAATACTACCCCCGCACCTACAATACCACCGGTAACGGACCAAATAAGGTCAAATAAGCCCCAGTTGACAGAATCCGAAAACATGGGGCTACTGAATTTAAGGCTATGGATAGCGATGATGCCGAGCAAGCTGAATTTTGGCTGGACAACACTATCCGGGTACTCGATGAGCTATCTTGTACACCCGATGAATGCCTAAAGTGTGCTATCTCCTTGCTACGTGATTCTGCCTACTATTAGTGGAGTACTCTGACTTCTGTTGTGCCCCGAGAGCAAGTAACTTGGGAGTTTTCCAAACTGAGTTTCGGAAAAAGTATATCAGTCAGAGATTTGTTGATCAAAAACGGAAGGAATTTCTTGAGCTTAAGCAAGGCTCCATGTCGGTTACTGATTGCGAGCAAAAATTTGTTAGACTTAGCAAATACGCTCGGGAATGTGTTTCGTCCGAAGCTATTATGTGTAAACGCTTCGAGGATGGGCTGAATGAAGATATAAAAATGTTCGTTGGCGTTCTTGAAATACGAGAGTTCATGGTACTTGTTGAACGAGCTTGTAAAGCCGAAGAGCTTAGAAAAGAAAAGCAAAGAGTTGATGAGGGAACTGGAGAGTTTCGTAAAAGATCCTCGGGAAGGTCTCTTCAACAGACATCGAAGAGATTTCGAGATGATACGGGCCAGTTTAGAGGCACTTCGGGCCTTTTTAGACGAGATCGTGATCGACCCCCTGTGGGTACACGAGGCACTTCGGTCGCCAGTGTTGGGAATGAATGTCGAGATAGAACAAAGTGTCGATATTGCGGTAAATGGCATTCGGGGAGTTGTAGATTCCCTGACCGCTCCTGTTACAAGTGCGGATCAGTTGACCACTTCATTAAAGATTGCCCGAGGTTGTTTGAACAGAATGAAAATCAGAGTGGGAAACCGGGTGCTACCACTGCTCGAGGTAGACCATCTAGAAATACGGGCAATGCTAGTGGTGGTCAGAGAGGATTTAGAGATGATATAACCAGATCCGAAGCTCGTGCGCCTGCTAGAGCTTATGCTATACGTGCCCGCGAGGATGCTTCTTCGCCTGATGTTATTACCGGTACATTCACTCTCTTTGATACTAATGTAATTGCTTTGATTGACCCCGGTTCTACTCATTCTTACATATGTGAAACCTTAGCATCCAGTAAGACTTTACCTATTGAGTCTACTGAGTTTGTAATTCGGGTGTCAAATCCCTTGGGTCATTACGTGCTTGTCGACAAAGTGTGTGAGAAATGTCCCCTGGAAATTCGAGGTTCCTGTTTTCCGGCGGACTTGATGCTTTTGCCGTTTGATGAATTTGATGTTATCCTTGGTTTGGATTGGTTGACCGCGCATGATGCGATTGTGAATTGCAAGAGCAAGACTATTGATTTGAGGTGCGCAAATAACGAAGTAGTCCCAATTGAGTCTGCGGACTTGGAGGGGATGCCAGCTGTAATATCAGCAATGTTGGCACAGAAATATGTAAGAAAAGGGTGCGAAGCATACCTTGCGTATGTACTTGATGACAAAGAATTAGAAAAGAAACCCGAATCTGTGCCGGTGGTTTGTGAATACCCGGATGTTTTTCCGGAAGAATTACCGGGTTTACCACCTGTTCGGGAGGTAGAGTTTGGTATTGAGCTTGTACCTGGGACTACGCCGATTTCGATAGCTCCGTATCGTATGGCACCAACGAGTTAAAGGAGTTGAAAGCTCAGTTGCAAGAACTGACGGATAGAGGTTTCGCTCGACCAAGTTTCTCACCTTGGGGTGCACCAGTATTGTTCGTGAAAAAGAAGGACGGAACCATGAGGTTGTGCATTGACTATCGCAGCTGAATAAAGTGACGATAAAGAACAAATATCCGTTGCCGCGCATCGATGATTTGTTCGACCAACTGAAGGGAGCCTCAGTGTTCTCAAAAATAGATTTGAGATCGGGCTATTATCAGTTGCGAATCCGAGATTCAGATATTCCAAAACTGCCTTCAGAACGAGATATGGTCACTACGAATTCTTAGTGATGCCGTTTGGGCTCACTAATGCCCCTGCAGTATTTATGGATTTGATGAATCGGATCTTCAGCGTATTTGGATCGGTTCATAGTGGTGTTCATTGATGACATTTTGGTCTATTCAAGAGACGAGACCGAACATGCTGAGCATCTGAGGCTAGTGCTGCAAATTTTCGGGATAAGCGTTATATGCTAAGTTTAGTAAGTGTGAGTTCTGGTTAAGAGAGGTTAGCTTCTTGGGTCATGTGGTATCCGCGTCGGGTATTCGAGTTGACCCGAATAAAATTTCAGCCATACTGGACTGGAAACCTCCGAGAAATGTTACTGAAGTTCGGAGCTTTTTGGGGCTCGCCGGTTATTACCGACGATTTGTGAAAGGTTTCTCGATGATAGCCACACCAATGACGAAGCTACTTCAAAAGGATGTTAAGTTCGAGTGGACGGAGAAATGTCAGAAAAGTTTCGACCAACTGAAAACTCGTTTGACTGAAGCTCCAATTTTGGTGCAACCCGAATCAGGTAAAGAGTTTGTCATCTATAGTGACGCATCCCTACTTGGGTTGGGTTGCGTATTGATGCAAGAAGGTCGAGTCGTGGCCTATGCGTCGAGACAATTGAAGCCACACGAGAGGAATTATCCGACCCATGATCTCGAACTAGCTGCCATCGTGTTTGCTTTAAAAATATGGCGACATTGTCTGTTTGGTGAGAAGTGCCATGTATGTTCGGATCACAAAAGTCTCAAATATTTGATGACTCAACGAGACTTGAATCTGCGACAAAGACGTTGGCTTGAGTTGTTGAAAGATTACGAGCTTGTCATTGATTACCACCCGGGAGAGGCTAACATGGTTGCGGACGCCTAAGCCGGAAGTCATTGTTTGCTTTACGAGCGATGAACGTGCATTTGTCTGTTTTACCAGACAGTGTGTTAGTAGCTGCATTAAAAGCTAAACCATTATTGACTCACCAAATTCGTGAAGCTCAGAAAGTCGATGATGAATTGGTTGCAAAACGGGCTAAGTGTTTTCCGAACGAGGAATCGGAGTTTCAAATTGATGATGATGATTGTTTGAGGTTCAGAAATCGTTTGTGTGTTCCAAGGAATTCGGAACTCATTTCGATGATTCTGAACGAAGCCCATTGTAGCCGAATGTTAATTCACCCGGGGAGTACGAAAATGTACAACAATTTGAAACGTCAATTTTGGTGGCATGGTATGAAACGGGACATCTCTGACTTTGTTTCGAGATGTTTAATATGTCAACAAGTGAAAGCGGAACATCAAGTGCCTTCAGGATTACTCCAGCCGATCATGATACCCGAGTGGAAATGGGATCGAGTCACAATGGACTTTGTGTCCGGACTGCCTTTGTCAGCAAGTGAGAAGGATGCGATATGGGTTATTTTTGATAGACTGACTAAGTCGGCTCATTTCATCCCCGTACGTACGGATTTTTCATTAGATAAACTAGCTGAATTGTACGTTTATCAAATTGTGAGATTACACGGGGTACCTGTTTCTATCGTGTCGAATAGAGATCCGAGATTCACCTCACGATTTTGGAAGAAATTGCAAGAAGCTCTGGGTACCAAGTTGCATTTTAGCACTGCTTTTCACCCCCAAACCGATGGTCAATCCGAGCGGATAATTCAGATACTTGAGGATATGTTGAGATGTTGCATCCTCGAGTTCAGTAGTTCATGGGAACGGTATTTACCTTTGATTGAATTCGCTTACAACAATAGTTTTCAATCAAGTATTAAGATGGCACCTTACGAGGCTTTGTACGGTCGTAAATGCCGTACACCATTGTTTTGGACCGAGCTCGGTGAAAGTAAAATTTTCGGAGTTGATTTGATTAAAGATACTGAGCAGAAAGTAAAGGTAATCCGTGAAAGTCTGAAGGTAGCCACGGATCGTCAGAAGTCGTACGCAGATTTGAAACGAAAAGACATCGAGTATCAGGTGGGAGACAAAGTGTTCCTTAAGGTTTCACCTTGGAAAAAGATACTCAGGTTCGGCCGTAAGGGCAAGTTGAGCCCAAGATTCATTGGGCCGTACGAAATCTCCGAACGAGTTGGTCCGGTTGCGTATAGATTGATTTTGCCCCCAGAGCTTGAAAAGATTCATGACGTCTTTCATGTTTCGATGCTTCGACGCTATCGATCTGATCCATCGCACATAATTAGCCCATCGGAGGTTGAAATTCAAGTCGACATGAGCTATGAAGAAGAACCGATGCGTATCCTAGCTCGTGAAGTGAAGGAGTTGCGAAACAAAAGAGTTCCGCTAGTAAAGGTGTTATGGCTCAAACTCGGGATCGAGGAAGCTACTTGGGAGACCGAGAGCTCGATGAAAGAACGATACCCAAACCTATTTACCGGTAAGATTTTCGGGGACGAAAATTTCTTAAGTGGGGGAGAGTTGTGACAGCCCAAAGTTGACCCTAGTCGGGAAGTGGTTTCGGGACCGCTAAACCGAGTCACCGAAATGTTTGAATGTGATACTTATTGTTAGAATATGTAATTATGAATGTGTGAAAATTTCAAGCTTCAATTTGGTTGATTTCATGTGAATTTAGTCAATAGGACTTATGTGAGAAAATTCTAAAATGTGATAGGTCAATGTGTGAGGACCTACTAGTGCATGTGGACAAAGGGGGGGACTTGCATGTCAAATTCCCCCCCCTAATGAGTAGTGGCCGGCCATGACAAAGAATGATGGGCAAAACATGTCATGAAACATGTTTTGTTAGTGGAAGAATAAAATAAGAAGTATGGGTAATAAAGAAATGGAAACAAAAGAAAAAAAAATGTGTGTGTAGTGTTTGTTCCCCCCATTGCCGTGAGCTCAAGAGAAGAAAGGAGAAAAGTTTGTGTTCATCCTTTCTCACCTCCATTCTAGCCTAAATTAGAAAGAAAAAAACAAAGAAAAAAATTTCTCATCCTTTGGTTCATCCTTGGCCAAAAATTTTAAGGAGGAAAGAAGAAGGTGAAGAGATTCGGCCATGCATGTAGCTAGGCTAAGGTATGTTTGATGATGTTTCATGAGATGCATGCATGATTTAGTGGTTAGCTTGAGTTCTACCTAGCCCATGGTCTAAATCTTGCTATGTGATGGAAATGGCACTCGACCATGGATGCATCATTCTTGGTTGATGTTTGATGTTGTGGTGATGAGGTATGAGGATGAGTTAAGATTCGGCCTAGGTGGAGGTTGTGTTAATGCCATTGCATGCAAAATATGAAGCTTGTTAATGATGCATGTGATGATGGCTTGATGATTCTTGAACCTCCTTTTTAGCATTTTTGTGTGAGCACATATGTGCATTGGTTGCTAAAGGGAGAAGAATCGGCTAGCAAGATGTGTGCTAAGGCCGAATGTAACTTTGCATGTTGATGAGCAATGCATGTGTTAAATCGATGAAAAGGGGGAGGATGCTTTACTAGTGGTATATGTGTGTATTAAATGTTGAAATCGACCCCAAAAATGGACATGCATATTCGGCCAAGGGGAAAGAAATTAGCTAATATGTTGTGTTGATGCATGATTTTTGCATGTATGAGACTTTAATGTCTAATGTATGAATATGGGCTAAGTGCCTTGTGTTCATCTTTTGATGCCTAAATGATGAAATCAATTTATTTGTTTGATTAAGCTCAAGAGCAAAGGGGAAATAAATCCGATAAAGGGAAGGAAAAAGTGGTCGAATAGTTAGCGGGATCGTTCGACAACACCCGAGGTAAGTTCTTGAGTAAGAGAGCTTAAATTTCGACGTGATTAAATCATGCTCTATGTGTGGCTATTGAGCCGAATGTGCAAGGACAATATGTGCCTTGTGTTTGAGTTTCGTAAACGAAAATGAAATATGAATGTGCATGATTAATTGAATGCTGTCCGGGCTAAGTCCCGAAGGCTTTGTGCTAAGTGAATATATCCGGATTAAGATCCGAAGGCCTTTGTGCGAGATACTAAATCCGGGTTAAGTCCCGAAGGCATTCGTGCGAGTTATTAAATCCGGGTTAAGTCCCGAAGGCATTCGTGCGAGTTGTTAAATCCGGGTTATGTCCCGAAGGCATTGTGTGAGTTACTAAAACCGGGCTATGTCCCGAAGGCATTTGAACGAGGAGCTATATCCGGTTAAATCCCGAAGGTACGTGATTTGGTAATGAATGAGCTTGCTGTAAAATTCCAGCGAATACTCGAAAAACATCCCAATATGGGGATATGTTACGTATGTGTTGAATTTAATCGAGCCCTTACAAATAAATGTTCGCTCAGTTGATAAACGAGCTACCGGCCTTCGGCCAAGTTAGTTTATTGTGTATGTACATAATGGTTGTTAATGTTGTGAAGCAAGTTTGATATCGGTAAATTGCGTATTATGAAATATTCCGTTTAGCTAAATGTGTGCTATTATTTGTGCATGCTGGAATTCCTTGCTCAAACTTACTAAGCATAAATTGCTTACTCGTTACATTGCTCCTCTGTTTTATAGATTTTTGGTTCTCCAGCTATCGGACTCGGGATCTTGAAGTCGAAGTCGCCCACACTATCAAAGGCTCTTTTGGGTACTATTTTGGTTGAATCTTGATATGGCATGTATAGGACTACCCATTGTTGTTTTTCGAGTACTTTATGAAATGTATAAGTGTTCAGCCATGCGAAAATGGCTTGTAGAAGTGAAGTATGGCATTAGACCATTCGTGTTTATGAATGTATAGATGGTTTCATGATGTAACTATAGTTGGAATGGAAGTGTTGAGCAAATGATCAGCCACTGGAATGGCTAAGTATGATCATATGTGGGCTTATGTATGACAAGGCCCTAGTTGGTCCATGAAACCCCAAATTAGGTAAGGTTTACTTTGAAAACAGAAGCTGATAGCAGCAGTGGTGTGGATTGGAAAAATCACAAGAATTCGTAGAAGTAGAATTAAATAGTGAATAAATTATGTAATCGAACCTTGATGAATCTACTTTCATATGGAAGTAACGAAACAATAATAGGAACAGTACAGTAAGAGATATTCGGGTTCTTGTGGAACAGGGCCAGAACAGTTTCTGGATTCCCTGTTCCGACTTTGGAAATTCACTATAAATTGACCAGAGATAATTAGGGGTCATACCATATATGTATGGATTCCTCTCTGAGTCTAGTTTCCATAGAAACAAACGGCATCAGTATTGAAGCTCTGTGCGGAGAGATATCCCAGTCGTAAGGGGTAAAGGTCAGTGTAGTCGACCCCTGTAACTTGGGAGACTTTGACTAATAAACTGTACTAATTGGCCCGACCAAAAATTCTAGAAAAAAATACATAGGTGGGGACATGAGTCTAGTTTCAGGGAAAAATCACAAAACTGATTTTCGAGTTGTGAAACTCAAGATATGATTTTTGAAGCGACTAGTACTCAGACTGGGCAGTGTCTGGAAAAATTTTTTTTTCAAAGTTTGTTAACATCTCGTGTCCGACTCCGGTGTCGTCTCGGGTTCGGGTGTTACAGGGATTGTATTTGTTCTAAGTCACTTAATTTGTAAAATTATATTAACAATTTGGTAAATAAAAACACAATATAGTTGAGAAGTGGTGATTAAAATATATTAAACTAAATGCAATGATCCTAATGCAAATTATCATAAGTATGCAAACTATATGAATAAAATAGATTTTAGTAAAATTAAACAAATTTGCAACAATTATAACATAAATAAACTAGGACAATTACTTTAATTAAACTCAATTTATTATCAACATGCTTAATAACAATCGGAAAAACTTTCCATGGCAACTAGATCTTTCATGAGTTTGGAAACACATTAGGTCCTTTCGAAATCCTTTACTTAGTAAATACGCCTTTTACTGATCCTTATTTACTAAGGGTTTCTTAGCATTCGTGTGAGGTAATAGGGATGTGTTAGGTTTGAAACAATTTAATCACACAAATCTAAAAACTATGCAGATAACAGAGCTTGATTAGAGTTGTTATGCAACCTACAATTTAATCATGTTAGGATCTAAATTGAGCATGCCCATTTCAATTATGTGTCCATTAGCCGTCGTTTGGTTAGGATCGCTCAGCTAATTTATGTGCATTTCAATCATGTATGAATGAAATACAGACTTGATTTTAATTGAAAACATGAACGATTGAGGGTCAAACATTATAAGCATGAATCAAATAAATAATATTTAATCAAAGCAGTCATCCTAACTTAAATAAAATTAAGCTAATATTATTGTAAACAAGAACAAAGAACACATAACAAACATCTTTATATTAAGTTCGAGAAAAGAAAGATTAAACCCAATTCAGAGTGGTTGTCACCCAAGACTCTGACTGACGAGACTCCTTCGTTCTTTTGCTTTGCTCCTTTGCTGATGGTTCTCCAAGGTGGCCGACCAACGGTTCTTTAAGAGGCTTAATTGCTAAAATATCTATGAAGAGATGATGCTAGGCGTGGGAATGGAAAAGGCTAAGAGAAAAAAGAGAGAATGATGCTTGATGGAGGCTTGATGGATGCTTGAAGGATGATGAATGAAAGAATGAGAGGATCTTATTTATAGGTGAGGAAAGAGAGATAGTTTGCTAAAAATAGGAGTTTCCATCTTTTGAAGCATCTTCCAGGGGTGGCCGACCATAATTTTAGTATGTTGAGCTGATTTTTCCTTTATTTTTAGTCAATTTGAGTGCCACAACAACTCAGGACTGAGACTCAGTCAAGTGCAAATCTTCAAGTAAATCTCTAATTTCTTCAACTCTACAAGGAACTTGTTCAATTAAACCAAAAAGTGGTTTATGGACAGCCATGGGTAGCCGAATTTTGGGTTGGCTTGGTCTCCAGTTTGGACGGTTTTGTAATCCAGGAAAGCTATGAGACTTGTCCAAAATAAATCAACAAGTTAGAGGACTAAAGAATGAAATTTATCCATTTTAATTAATTAAAACCCAAATTATAAATGAAATATTTTAAAATAAATTATTAAATATAATTTTATATTTTATTATTTAATTTAATCATGCATGACCCACTTTTTGTCTTAAAAATATAATATATTCAAATTAATATAAAATAAGCCATTTATTGCATGAAAACTATATAATAAAGCATAAAATCACATTTTAATAATTTCTATGTCCTAATTTCATATTTTCACATATTTCTTCAATTTATTAAACAATTACTTAGTTTTAACAACGGATTTAAGTAAAAAGGTGATAAATTACATAGGAAAATTCCTACATATTTTTCCGTTTACAACGGCCATACCAATAGGTATACATTTAAACATCAAGGGAGGAAAATAACCTTAGTACCACTCACACTGAGACAAGTCTACGAAGATCAACTCACGATGAAAGCTTCTGTTGAAAAGTCAAGAGAAAATGAACAAGAGAAAAAGAATGAAAAAGAACAAGAAAAGGAAAATGAAAATGAAAAAAATTTGGAAGAAACGAGAAAGAAAAAGAGTGCGAGCAAGAAAAGCACTTTGAAAAAGAGTTTGAGGATGAAAAAGAGAAAAAAAAAAGAATGAAAGAAAATGTGAGAAATAAAACCACGCTCCAACAAATCCTATAACTGAATTTTCAATTTTTTCAACTCTGTTAGCGCCATCCGATACGGAGCTATGGATACTAGAGCTGTACCAAGAAACACTTCGATTGCAAATTCAACTTCTCTATCTGGTTGTAACCTCCACAATTCTTCAGGAAATACGTCAGGAAACTCACAAATAGTCAAAATATTACCAAT
>NW_024403073.1:0-25894 GCF_007990345.1 Gossypium hirsutum | reverse complement strand
ATTTTTTGATGAGGTGTATCGGTCACCTCAAAAAGTGGTTTTTTAATAAATGATTTAATTTATGAAACAACGATTTGGTTACGAAATTCAGAAAAAAAAGGTTCGGGAGTCGGTTACGCACGAGGAAGGATTAGCACCCTCGACACGCCCAAAATTGGTACTTAGTGATTATTTAATGTCTTTATGTCGAAAATTAAAAACTCGAAAAGAATTTAAAAATAAGTCCTTCTTTATATTGCGTTATTTTTTTTAAAAAAAATTACTTGGATAAGTCAAAATGAAAATGCTTCTTATCTCGAATTAACAAGATGTCACATCCAGTAAGTTAGGACACGACACCTTGTATTTTTTGAGAGTAAGCTTTCCTTTTATTTTTTATTTAAACCTCATTTATTTTAATTTTAAAGGATATTCGATTACTTAAAATCAACGAGAAAATCGAATCTCAGTAAGTTAGGGCACGATTTTCTCGAATTTTCTAAATACGGAATATTGCCTTTACTTTCGAAAAATCCTCATATCGAGAAAACCACGTGTCATATCCAATGCGTTAGGACACAACATATTGAAATCCCGATAATGAGTTTTTATTTATGTTTTTTTATTAAAGAGCATTCTCGAGCATTTAGATTCAACAGAAAATTAGAACCAGCACGTTAGGGCCAATTCTCTCGAAGATCCCAAGTATCGAGTATTGCTTTTGTTTCCAAAATTTTCCTTTTTTACGAATTCGGGTAAAAATTGATGTGACGGAATATCAATTAGATAATGCGAGTAAAATAATACGAGCGAAGATAACAAAATAATATATAAAAATCAATTATATACAATAAAAGTAAATAAACAAAATAAAAAAACTAAACATTTTTAAAAAAAATAATAATGGACACATAAATAAATAGATAAACATAAAGTAAAACAATAATAATAATAAAGAATGATAAAATTATAAAGTTTTAAAAATGCATGTATGAATTTTAAAAGATTTAAAATACAAAAAAAACTATGTAGGTATATATATATAATGAAAATATGTATGTCTATACATATATATATATGTGTATGTACAAGAATTATAAAATATGAAAACATAATTACATATATATAAATAACATGCGCATGTATGTATATATATTACATAAAGACAAAAAAATATAAATATGTATATTATAAAAATAAAATAACGTAAGTATGTACATACATTTATAAGTATATGAATTAAAATATGTAATATATAAGTATATATATGCTGTAGAAAATATGAAATATAAAAAATATATACTTAAAATAATAAAGAATATGTAATGTATATATAAATTATAATAAATATTAGAATAAAAATGAAATAAAATATAAATATGAAAATATATATATATGTATACACGTACATAATAAAAATATATACTAATACATAATAATAATAATAGTAATACTAATAATACTAATAATATAAAAATAACAAGGATATTTAATAAAGATATAAAATAAACGAAAAAAGGACTAAAATTGAATTAAAAACAAAGTTCTGGGGCAAATGTGAAAGGAAATGAAGAGAAATGGGCTTATTTGAGCGCGCACCAAACATAGGGGGACCGAAACAACAATTATTCCATTCCATTAAAACGCAGCACATTAGCGGGGACTAAATCGAAAAGCGCGAGAAATTATGGGGCCAAATTGGAAACAAGAAAAATGACTTAATTGCAAAATCCTGAAAAAGTGGAAGGACTGCGCGCATAAATATCCCATTCAAACGAAAACACGCGGATCCTCTAGCGGTCGGGTCGGATGGTCGGGCAATGGTCAAAACGACGTCGTTTTGAGGCTTAAGTGTAGCCCCCAAAACGACGTCGTTTTGGAGGGCTATATAAAGGCCTAAAATAGCCAAAAAAATCATTTGGGGAGAGGGAAAGAAAAAAAGAAGAGAGAGAGGGAAGAGAGAAGGGAGAGAGAAGGAGGGGAAGGGGAATCCGGCCAGGGGGCCGGTCACCGGACGGCCACCGGAGGCTCGCCGGCGCCGGCCGGCCACCGCACGCGGTGGCCGAAAAGGTAAAAAATATTTTTTTTCTTTTTTTTTTTTTTTGCTTAATAATGCATATTTTTATGTTTTAATATTTTTTAGTATTTTATGTAAAAATAAACTCAAAACAGTAAAGAAAAAAAAAGAAAGAGTCACCTTAGGTTTTAGATTTGATTCTCCGATTTGGTGTTAGAGCCCCTGATAGTATATATATTTTCGAATGGTTCTGTATGATCTGTTATATTGAAAAAATCTTTTGTTTCATAGCAAAAATAAAAATCCCCTCCTTATGTGAGATTTTCGGTTTTATAACCGATTACAATGTTTATTTCTATTTGTTTATTTCTACTTGCTTCTTGCAGGTGGCCATGGCGACAGTGGCATGGTGGTGTTCGCGCAAGTGGGCAAGTGGGCAAGTGGGGGTAGGTGGCTAGGGTTAGTGGGATTAGGTTTGCTGAGCTTAGGTAATGGGCTGGGGTGGCTTCGGTTTTGTTGGTTATTTTGTTGGTATGGGCCCGAAATTTGGGCTTCTACAGCTGCCCCTCTTTGCTCGTTTTTGTGTAACAAGAACAGAGCAAAGACTAAAAAAGACCAAATTTGCCTGGTCTCACCGAGGCTTGACTTCTTTGGGTGCTTCTCTTCTTCAAGTAGCCTTATTCCAGCCTGCTACATCTTGTTGCTTCGATCCACTCTACTTCAAGTTCAGATACGCCTTGTAGCTTCAATATACTTTGTACGACTCCATGGGGATGAGATTTGTGTTTTTAGTCTGCTCCACTACTACTTAGGGAGATAAGACTTGATGTGATCTGTTCCACTAACTGCTTAGGGAGATAAGATCTGTGGTTTTGTCTGCTGTGATCTACTCTACTGTAACTTCAGAGAGATAAGATCTTTATTTTAATCCACTCCACTGTAATCTCAGGCAGATAGGATTACTATCTTCAATCTACTCCGCTGTAATCTCAGGGAGATAAGATCTGAAATTTTTCGGTCTGTTCCACTGTAATCTCAGGGAGATAAGATCTCTGGCTTCAATCTGATGTGATCTACTCTACTGTAACTTCAGAGAGATAAGATCCTTTATTTTAATCCGCTCCACTGTAACTCAAGAGATGTAATTCAGGAGATAGATTACTAGCTTCAATCTACTCCGCTGTAATCTCAGGAGATAAGATCTCTGGCTTCAATCTGCTCCACTGTAACCTCAGGGAGATAAGATCTGAATTCTCGGTCTACTCCACTGTAACCTCAGGTGATAAGACCTGATCGATCTCTCTTGTAACTTCAGAGAGATAAGATCCTTTATTTTAATCCGCTCCCTGTAATCTCAGGGAGATAGATTCTGCTTAATCTCTCCTGTAACTCAGGAGATAAGATCTGAAATTCTTTGGTCTGTTCCACTGTAATCTCAGGGAGATAAGACCTGTATAATAAACCTAATTATGCCTAATGATTAGGATGACATGATCAAAATGAAACAAATGCTCCTAACTAGACATATGTGAATGGTGTTTGCATGAATGCAGAATTTTATTTTTCCGAGAATGATCTCCTTAGGTTTCACTACTCGAAGTTTATCAAGGTTTGTGACTGATGTGCTACAACGCCTTCTCGCTTGACTGATTTTTCTGAAGAAACATTTAGCCAGACTGTCCCCATTGTAAACCTCAAAGTTATATCCACTGGGACGCCAAAATTTGTACCATCATTCTCTCACAGTAATCTAAGGGTAGAAATATGTGGCTTTTCCTCTGTCCTCTTTATCACAATTCGGGGATATAGGATCTGAACCGTTCTGGTTTCCTACACCATTCTCAAGGTGTCGTACCAAAGTCTTATGCGCAAGTGAAGGCTCTCTTCTCCGAGGTAACCTCTTCCTATTGCCTGATGATCATTGCTTGCTTGTTCATTTAAGCTTTGTAAACACGACAGCTTGTCATTTTGTTCAATCAATGTTTAGACAACAAAATCTGAAAGGATAGTCTTTAGCTTAGACTTTCCTTCTTAGATATTTCACCCTTTAAACTTGGTATTTTCTAAACAATAGTCATGATTCAGGTCCCTATATTATTTAGAAATTTTCCAGAGTAATGTGCAAAACTTCTTTCCTGAAAGTTTTATTAGTTCGTTAATCATTATTCCTATGCAACATGTTTGCAAAAAGATCATAACAATGGATAAGAATAAAGCTAGTTCTGATCATAACTCGAATAAAACATCAAAGATGGCGAAAGCAAGGTAACAAAAAATGGATTGAGAATGTGCGTTTTCACCAAAAGAAAGGAAGAAAGAAAGAAAATAAAAGAATGTATTTTCAAGAATACACATAAGAACTAGGTGCCCCAGTTATCGCAGCTTGAGTTTCTCTGTACAAACTTTCCGAAGACCCTTCTGAGTTTGACATGTGTTCAGGAGATCTGCAATACTCTGTCCATGTTCCAAGACGTTGCATATCCTTTCTTATTGGTTCAAGTAAAGCAAGATAATCATATGCCCCCGATCAAAATTTGATCCGCTCAAATCCTGATGTTCCAATCCTGCCCAGTACTTGAGTCGCCTTTTTCGGGTTTTCGACTCCAGCCCTCTTTGGTCTCAAAGTGCCTTTTACGGGTTTTCACCTTAGCCTCCCCAAAGTTTTTTTTTTTTTTAGGAAGCAAAGCGCCCTTCACGGGTTTTCACTTTGGTTCCCCTTTCTTTCAAGTGAAGTATTTCTTGACGGAGTCTGCGTTTACAGGATTTGGTAAACTTTTGCCATCCATCTCGCATAGGATCAAAGCTCCACCAGAAAAGGCCTTCTTTACAACATAAGGGCCTTCCCAATTTGGCATCCATTTTCCTCTAAAATCTTTTTGCATAGGAAGAATCTTTTTTAGTACCAAGTCCCCTTCACGAAATTCTCGGGGGCGAACCTTTTTATTATAGGCTCGCATCATTCGTTTCTGGTACATTTGCCCATGGTGAATAGCTCTTAGCCTCTTTTCTTCTATTAGGTTCAACTGATCGTACCGAGATTGGATCCAATCGGCTTCATCCAACTGTAGCTCAGATAACACCCGTAGAGAAGGGATTTCAACTTCAATGGGTAATACTGCCTCCATTCCATAAACCAGAGAAAAAGGCGTTGCCCCAGTAGAAGTTCTAACAGATGTTCGATAGGCAAGGAGAGCAAATGATAATTTCTCATGCCAATCCTTGTAGGTTTCAGTCATTTTCCCCACAATCCTTTTAATGTTCTTATTGGCCGCCTCCACTGCACCATTCATTTTGGGACGATACGGCGATGAGTTATGATGCTTAATTTTAAATTTGCTACAAACTTCAGCTATTGTGCTATTATTCAAGTTCATCGCATTGTCGGATATGATCCTCTCAGGCATTCCATATCGACAAATGATCTCCTTCTTCAAGAATTTGCTGACTACTGCTTTCGTGACATTTGCATATGAAGCAGCCTCCACCCACTTAGTAAAGTAATCAATTACTACGAAGATGAAGCGATGCCCATTAGAAGCCTTTGGAGATATTGGCCCAATAACATCCATACCCCACATGGAAAACGGCCAAGGAGAGGTCATGACGTGAAGAGGCGAAGGGGGCGCGTGTATTTTGTCTCCGTAAATTTGGCATTTGTGGCACTTCCTGGCATAATCAATACAATCTCCTTCCATGGTGGGCCAATAGTACCCAAATCTCATGATCTGTCTGGCCATCGTGAAACCACTGGCGTGCGTCCCACAAATACCCTCATGGACTTCTTCCAAAATTTTCTTGGCTTCCACAGCATCCACACATCTTAACAGTACTTGATCCTTCCTTCTTTTATATAACACTTCTCCATCTAAGACATATTCAATGGCTATCTTTCTCAGAGTTCTTTTGTCATTCTCTGTCGCTTGATCAGGGTATTCCCGATTCTTCACATATTGTAGGATACTCTGATACCAAGGACAATCATCTTTTCCCTCCTCCTCAATATTGCAGCAATTAGCCGGGGTCTCAGAGATACTCATCTGAACAGGCCTCATTGCCTCAAGTCTATTCACCTGAATCATCGAAGCTAGAGTAGCTAAAGCATCAGCCATTTGGTTTTCCTCCCGTGGGAGGTAATAGAAGGTGATATCGTCAAACTCCTCAGCCAATTCAAGAACTAGTTTTCTATAACCGATTAGCTTAGGATCCCTAGTCTCCCACTCCCTTTGAGTTGGTATATCACCAACGCTGAATCCCCGTATACTCTCAGTACTTTGATGTTCCGTTCAATGGCTGCACGAATGCCCATAATACATGCTTCATATTCTGTCATGTTATTTGTACAATCGAAGTCCAACTTGCTAGCAACAGGATAATGATCTCCACTTGGGGATACCAAAACTGCCCCAACTCCATTACCCGTAGCATTTGAAGCTCCATCAAAATTTAACTTCCATACGCGATCCATTTGAGGATTTTCTTCAGTATTCGCCACATACATCAAGTCCTCGTTTGGAAAATCGAAATTCAAAGATTCATAGTCCTCCAAGGCTCTACTAGCTAGGAAATGGCTATTGCACTTCCCTTTATGGCCTTCTGACTGACATATACTATATCAAATTCTGAGAGCAAGATCTGCCATCTAGCCATTCTCCCGTTCAAAGCAGTCGATTCCATCATATACTTTAAAGGATCTAACTTTGAAATCAGCCAAGTCGTGTGATACAACATATACTGCCTCAGTCTTCGGGTTGCCCAGATTAGAGCGCAACACAACTTCTCAATTGATGAGTACCTCATTTCGCAATCGGTAAATTTCTTACTGAGGTAGTATATTGCCCTTTCTTTCTTTCCTGTCTCATCATGTTGGCCCAATACGCATCCCATGGAATTCTCCAACACTGTTAGATACAATATCAATGGCCTATCTGGACTTGGAGGTGATAAGACTGGGGTATTAGCCAAGTACTGCTTTATCTTATCGAAAGCCCTCTGACATTCTTCATCCCATTCACCCGGATTATGTTTCTTTAAGAGCCGGAATACTGGATCACATTTCTCTGTCAGTTGTGAGATGAACCGAGCAATGTAATTCAGCCTCCCTAGGAAACCTCGAACCTCCTTCTGAGTGCGCGGGAGAGGTAAATCTCGTATTGCCTTTACTTTGTCTGGGTCAACCTCGATCCCCTTTTTGCTAACTATGAAGCCTAATAACTTCCCTGATCTGGCTCCAAACGTGCATTTGGCCAGGTTAAGCTTGAGCTGAAATTTTTTAATCTCGAAAATAACCTTTTCAAGACCTGAACATGCTCTTCTTCCGTTCTAGACTTCGCGATCATATCGTCAACATAGACTTCGATCTCTTGTGCATCATGTCGTGAAACAAAGTCACCATAGCTCTTTGATACGTTGCTCCCGCATTCTTCAATCCGAAGGGCATTACCTTGTAACAGAATGTTCCCCATAAGGTAATGAATGTGGTTTTCTCATGTCTCCAGGATGCATCTTTATTTGATTGTATCCAGAGAAACCGTCCATGAAAGAAAACAATGAATAGCCCGCCGTGTTATCTACCAAAGTATCAATGTGAGGCAGTGGAAAGTTGTCCTTTGGACTAGCCTTGTTTAAATCCCTATAATCCACACACATTCGTACCTTTCCATCTTTTTTGGGAACAGGGACGATGTTGGCTACCCAATCCGAATACTTGACCTCTTGTAAGAAACCAGCGTCGAATTGTCTTTTGACTTCTTCTCTTATTTTCAACACAATGTCAGGTCTCATTCTCCTAAGCTTCTGTTGAACGGGTTTACAATCCTCTTTATGGGCAGACGATGCACCACAATGTTAGTACTTAGCCCAGGCATATCTTGGTACGACCACGCGAAAACATCCTTGAACTCTCGGAGCAAATTAATGAGGTCTTGCCTTGTCTTTGCGGTGATTTCAGTTCCAATTTTCACCTCCTTTCCATCCTCTAGGCTCACTATTTCTAACGATTCCCTATGAGGTAGGATATGCTTATCCTCTTGTTCCATCATTCTTAACAAGTCCGGAGATGCATCATAATCTTCGTCATTTTCAAAGTCGTGGGATCCCTCTGAACACACTTCTTGCTCAAAAATAGGCTCCGTGTTTGAGGCAGCGTCACTCATGTCATTGATATCTGAAGACCTATGAGGGCGCATCAAAGAATATACCAAGAATATAAATTTATGAATATGTTTGTGCAGAAGAATTACAAATGAAAGAATTATTTGTAAGACAATCAACCAAATGAAAAATATGAAAGGAAAAAAAGTGACTGATCGAGATGAACGTAGACACGTATTTCATTAAAATAATGATATTTAGGCCCAATGCCTATTCACAAAAGATTTCATATCGTTTCTAGGCCAACAAACAACAGGAATGTTTTGAGCATTACTCTGAATAAGCCCTAAAGACTACAGGGATTTCTTCAGCAGTCCAATTGTTTAGCTCGCTTCCAGGCTCATAAGGGCAGATCTCCAACAAGGCCCTCCTTTCCGTTGCTTCTATGGCGTTGGTATAAACGTTTTCCAACATTCCTCCCATGCCGCTACCGGACACTCCACATTCAGAATGAATAAATCCTCCCGACACAAAAGATGTAGATATGTGGGGAAAGGTTAAAGGCTCACACTTAGCTTCATGTCCATTCAAACGCGCCCTTCTTCTCTCTTGTCTCTTCTCTACTTCTTTCTTCTTCTGCTTCATGTCTGGCTTGTACCCTAAACCAAATCTATCAACTTTTCCTTCGGCATTGGTGCCTCAATCCTTCCCTGAAGATATTTTCCCAATCCTTTCCCGGGTAAGGCTCCTCTTCCTACCATCAATCGCAATCCCATCTCAGTGGTCCTGGATATTTTCGGTACTGGAATTCTATTTCCCTCCGCAATAAACATTGCGTTCACAAATTCTAACGACCGAAAAGAACATTCTAGTGCCTCATCGTTGATGTCCACATAAGGTGCATCGCTAGTCATCATTGCGATAATATCCTCCTCTGCATCTATTGTTACCAACCGATCCTCCGATACCAACTTCACCTTCTGATGTAATGATGAAGGTACTGCCCCTGCTGAGTGTATCCACGGTCTCCCCAATAGACAGTTGTAGGAGGGTTTAATATCCATTACCAAGAAATCCACCTCATAAGTGACTGGGCCAATCCTTAATGGTACCTCAATTCTCCCCATAACCTCCTTTTTTGTTCCATCAAATGCCCTTACTATGTTCTGGCATGCTTTCATGTGCGAACTGTCTATTGGTAATCGACTAAGAGTGGACAAAGGCAATACATTTAGTGCAGATCCATTATCAACCAAGGCCCCCGGGAGTGTGTACCCTTTGCATCGGACAGTAACATGCAGGGCTTTAGTAGAACCTCTTCCTCCGGATGGTATTTCATCATCATTGAAGAAAATAAAATTGTCAGCACCAATATTGTTGATCAACCGATCCAGCTTGTTTACCGAAATATCGTCAGCCACATATGTTTCGTTTAGCACCTTTAAATGTGCATTCCGATGTACTTCTGAGTTTAGGAGTAAAGCTAATACAGAAATACGGGCTGGCTGTTTATGCAGTTGCTCCACAACACTGTATTCACTGTGTTTCAAAAACTTCAAAAACTCCTTTGTCTCCTCTTCTTTTATTGGTTCATTTACCAATGGCTCAACTTCTACTGCTTTCCCTTTCCTCTGTTCTTTCTTCCAATTCTCTTCCCTGGACGACTCTGCTTGAGCGTCATATCTTTTTCCATTGCGCGTGTAAGAACCTATTTCCTGATTTGCTTCTTTTCCCAAAATGGTCACATTACACCCGTAATTCCACGGCACCATTTTGTTATCCCTATAAGAGAAATTTGATGGTTTCTGGATTACAATTTTGGTGTTACCTGAGCCCTAACCTCATTACCCCTAGGGCGTGAGATAATGACCACATGATGATTTATTTTTGGAGCCTTTGTTCCCAACTCTGTCGCGCATATGCTTCTCATTTCTTTCGCATCTTCATAAAACCTCATCTCCTTGTTATCCATCATGCTTTGAACCAAAGCCTTGAATCCTTCACATTCTTGGATTTCATGCCCTGTTTTATGGTGAAATTCACAATAATTTCCCATCTCATGCCCTTCCTCAGAATCTGAAATAACCAACCCTCTTTTCGCCATTTCTTTCCAGACCCGTTTCAATGGAGTTTTTACTTCAGCAATGTCAGTCTTGACTTCTTCTCCCGTACCTTCGCTAACCATATTCACCCCTTATCTGCGTGATTAGGTAACGGATTCTTTGCGTTAGGTGAGTCGTCAAGTTTGACGACACCTAAATTGATAAGTCCTTCTACTACCTTCTTGAAGGCAGTACAATTTTCTATCGAGTGCCCAGAAATTCCCGCATGATAATCACATTGCGCGTTCATATCATACCATTTTGGATACGGGGGTTGTAGAGGACTCAAGTAACGAGGAGCAACAACATGTGCATCGAATAAAGTCTGATACAACTCCTTGTATGACATCGGGATTGGCGTGAATTGGGGCTTTTCAGTAGTTTGCCTAGCTCCCGACTCTTGTCTTGATGATCCCTGTTGATTAGCAACCACTTTCTTTGGTTGATTCACGGTAATTGACCTACCATAAGCATTCACATTATTCACTTCATTTTCTCTTTTCCTCGGGGGTGCCCTCCTATTATTTTCTCCTCCATCTATTTTTCCACTTTTAATAGCATGCTCAATCATTTCACCATTCATGATTATATCCGAGAAGTTTTTGAAGCGCTTCCCAACATGTGAGTGATGAACGGGGCTTTCAAAGTATTAATAAAAAGCGTCGTCATCTCTTTTTCCAAAAGTGGTGGTTGCACCTGAACCGCCACCTCTCGCCACCTCTGCGCATATTGTCTGAAGCTTTCGTTTGATTTCTTCTCTAAATTTTGCAGAGTTATCCTATCAGGCATCATTTCTGAGACATGATTGTATTGTCTCAGGAAAGCCTGTGCTAAATCCCTCCAAGTAGCAATTTTAGCTCGGCTCAGCTGATTGTACCACTTTGACGCCGCTCCCGTAAGACTTTCCTGAAAGCAATGTATTAATAATTGATCATTATTAATATGCCCCGTCATTCTTCTACAAAACATAGTAATATGGGATCTTGGGCAACTAGTCCCGTTGTCTTTCTCGAATTCCGGCATCTTAAATTTGTAAGGGAGCACCAAGTCCGGAACCAAGCTCAGATCCTTTGCATCTATTCCATAGCTTTCGATGCTTTCTATTGCCCTAAACTTTTCTTCTATCCATTTCCATTTCTCCTCAAATTGTTTTGGAAATTCCTCCTTCGCCTTGTCCTTTTCAACCATCTCATCAAGATCTGGGACAGCAATATTATTCGGGCTATCACTGGGATTAAAGCCCGCTCCGGGTTGAAATTCATTGGGATTGAAGCATCGCCTTGGAACTGCTGGGGCCTAACCGACACAGAGGGTCTCCGCAGATGCAGCTCAGTCTGTACTTGCGCATGCGGAGGCGTGAAACCTGGAGGATAAAGTGGTTCACCATTGTTTTCTTCTTCACTAACAATCACAGGACCTTTACCCTTATCTACTCCCTTCAATAATTGCGTCATCTTAGCCAACAGATCATTTTGGGACTCCTCCATCTTTTGCACCATGTCACGCTGAATCTTTTCTATTTGCCTTTCATTTGCGCCTGCAACTGGTCTTGCATTTCTCTTTGAAGTCGCTCTAGCTTCTCCAACCTTTGGTCCATAATTTTGTCTTAGCTCGGGTGCCGTAACTTTGTTGGTTTTCCAGGTTAACTTAAATGATTTTATTCGATTAAGTTTTTTTTTAAATGGTTATTAATGCATATGATGTGATGCAATGCATGAAAAGAATGCAAAGAAAAAGAATGCGTTGATTCTAAATTTAATTCTATTAGAATAATTTTTCTAGAAGACAATTTTTTTACATGAAAATAGTTTACATATGTGGTATTGCCCTTCATAGTCCAAGTAAACGTTGATATTTTCTTCATGGTTAAACCCTATAAATTCTCCAAAAGATGCCTTTGCTAGCTCCTTACTGCTTAATCTGAGCCTCGATCTCTTGCTCGATTATCTCCATGATATTCATCAAAAAGTGCCGGCTCTTGGATAATCTTCATTGGCAATTAAATCAAGTCATGTATTCCTTCGTGGACTTCCGGCTTTCTCTCGTCATGCCTTCGTTGGCTTGAATCTCTAGAAATTACATCATGTATTCCTCCGTGAACTATCAGCCTTCTTCATCGTGTTTACTCAGACTATATTCAGGTGACCGCACTATAATCCACTTTATCAAGAAATTCGTTTCCTTATGACAAACTATTCTATTTAGGAATCGAATTTCGAATCAACACATTCTTTTCTTTGATGTAATGTAATGCAAATGCATGAATGCAAAAAGAAAGGAAGACATTGATTCTGAATTTAATTTCATTGGAACAACTTTTCTAGAAAACAAATTCTTTACATAAAACGGACTACATACACGGTCTTTCTCTCATATTCCAAGTGAAGACACCTTTCTTCCTCTTCATATCTGGATCTTATGGTCGAGTCTGACGAATTCTCCAAGAGATGTCTATATTAACTCTTTTTTGCTTGATCCAGGCTGCGACTCGTTGCTCACTTATTTCTATGATACTTTTCAGCTCCTTTAAGAAAGTCAAGACATGACAGCTCTCGAATAATCTTTGTTAGTTTCTGTCTTCAGGCAATGAAGCAAAGTCTTGTATTTCTTCACGGACTATCAGCCTTCTTTCATGTATTCACTTGGACCATATTTAGACAACCGTGCTATAATCCACTTTATCAAAAAATTGTTTTCTTATGACAAACTGTTCTATTTAGCAATCAAATATGAATCAACACCTCCTTCCTAGGATGATGTAATAAAATGCAATTATAAACAAAAACAAAACACGTTAGTGCAGAATAAATAACAAATAAAGCAATTCGGGTTTGGAGTTGCTCTACGTAGGGTAGGCTCCTATGTCTCTCTATATGTGGTTTGGTTCTAGAGTAAGGGTACCTGAACTAGCAGATTCCTCGATCCTCACCCATTATAGGCTCATATGGACCGAGTTCAGTTCAGGGGAATACATTTCCCTATGGCCATGCGGAGATGAAAATCTCACGAAGACATAGGTACGGATGTATCCCGGAAGCGATTCACTATCCCATGCGGAGGTGAAAACCTCACGAAGGCGTAGTTTCTCACTCCCACTTAAAAAGGTGTGACCAGCGGTCATGCAATGCGATGTGCAGAGGTATAAAATAAAATACAGAACACGATAAAAATATAACTCAAAACAAAAGTGATGCAATGAAAGGATCGTAAATTTAAATCAAATTTTCCACTTTCAACAAAAAGACAAGAAATAATCAACACGTGGCTTGACCTCTTATCGTCCCCAGTGGAGTCGCCAAGCTGTTGACACCATAATTTTGGATGAAAACGGGGTCGACTTGGATTTTAAAAAAGAATGAAAACGGGAGTCGCCACCAATCCTTTTTTTGATGAGGTGTGATCGGGTCACCTCAAAAAGTGGTTGTTTTTAATAAATGATTTAATTTTATGAAAACAACGATTTTGGTCTACGAAATTCAGAAAAAAAGGGTTCGGGAGTCGGTTACGCACGAGGAAGGATTAGCACCCTCGACACGCCCAAAATTGGTACCTTAGTTGATTATTTAATGTCTTTATGTCGAAAATTAAAAACTCGAAAAGAATTTAAAAATAAGATCCTTCTTTATATTGCGTTATTTTTTTTAAAAAAAATTACTTGGATAAGTCAAAATGAAAAATGCCTTCTTATCTCGAATTAACAAGATGTCACATCCAGTAAGTTAGGACACGACACCTTGTATTTTTTGAGAGTAAGCTTTCCTTTTATTTTTTATTTAAACCTCATTTATTTTAATTTTAAAAGGATATTCGATTACTTAAAATCAACGAGAAAAATCGAATCTCAGTAAGTTAGGGCACGATTTTCTCGAATTTTCTAAATACGGAATATTGCCTTTACTTTCGAAAAATCCTCATATCGAGAAAACCACGTGTCATATCCAATGCGTTAGGACACAACATATTGAAATCCCGATAATGAGTTTTTATTTATGTTTTTTTATTAAAGAGCATTCTCGAGCATTTAGATTCAACAGAAAATTAGAACCCAGCACGTTAGGGCCCAATTCTCTCGAAGATCCCAAGTATCGAGTATTGCTTTTGTTTCCAAAATTTTCCTTTTTTACGAATTCGGGTAAAAATTGATGTGACGGAATATCAATTACGATAATGCGAGTAAAAATAATACGAGCGAAGATAACAAAAATAAATATATAAAAATCAATTATATACAATAACAAGTAAATAAACAAAATAAAAAAAACTAAAACATTTTTTAAAAAAAAATAATAATGGACACATAAATAAATAGATAAACATAAAGTAAAACAATAATAATAATAAAGAAATGAATAAAATTATAAAAGTTTTAAAAATGCATGTATGAATTTTAAAAGATTTAAAATACAAAAAAAAACTATGTAGGTATATATATAATGAAAATATGTATGTCTATACATATATATATGTGTATGTACAAGAATTATAAAATATGAAAACATAATTACATATATATAAATAACATGCGCATGTATGTATATATATTACATAAAGACAAAAAAATATAAATATGTATATTATAAAAATAAAATAACGTAAGTATGTACATACATTTATAAGTATATGAATTAAAATATGTAAATATATAAGTATATATATGCCTGTAGAAAATATGAAATATAAAAATATATACTTAAAATAAATAAAGAATATGTACATGTATATATATAAATTATAATAAAATATTAGAATAAAAATGAAATAAAAATATTAAATATGAAAATATATATATATGTATACACGTACATAATAAAAATATATACTAATACATAATAATAATAATAGTAATACTAATAATACTAATAATATAAAAATAACAAGGATATTTAATAAAGATATAAAAATAAACGAAAAAGGACTAAAATTGAATTAAAAACAAAGTTCTGGGGCAAATGTGAAAGGAAATGAAGAGAAATGGGCTTATTTGAGCGCGCACCAAACATAGGGGGACCGAAACAACAATTATTCCATTCCATTAAAACGCAGCACATTAGCGGGGACTAAATCGAAAAGCGCGAGAAATTATGGGGCCAAATTGGAAACAAGAAAAATGACTTAATTGCAAAATCCTGAAAAAGTGGAAGGACTGCGCGCATAAATATCCCATTCAAACGAAAACACGCGGATCCTCTAGCGGGTCGGGTCGGATGGGTCGGGCAATGGTCAAAACGACGTCGTTTTGAGGCTTAAGTGTAGCCCCCAAAACGACGTCGTTTTGGAGGGCTATATAAAGGCCTAAAATAGCCAAAAAAATCATTTGGGGAGAGGGAAAGAAAAAAAGAAGAGAGAGAGGGAAGAGAGAAGGGAGAGAGAAGGGAGGGGGAAAGGGGAATCCGGCCAGGGGGGCCGGTCACCGGACGGCCACCGGAGGCTCGCCGGCGCCGGCGCCGGCCACCGCACGCGGTGGCCGGAAAAGGTAAAAAAATATTTTTTTTTCTTTTTTTTTGCTTAATAATGCATATATTTTTATGTTTTAATATTTTTTAGTATTTTTATGTAGAAAATAAACTCAAAACAGTAAAGAAAAAAAAAGAAAGAGTCACCTTAGGTTTTAGATTTGATTCTCCGATTTGGTGTTAGAGCCCCTGATAGTATATATATTTTCGAATGGTTCTTGTATTGAATCTGTTAATATTGAAAGAAAATCTTTTGTTTTCATAGCAAAAAATAAAAAATCCCCCTCCATTTTTGATGAGATTTTCGGTTTTTATAACCGATTACAAATGTTTATTTTCTATTTGTTTATTTCTACTTGGCTTCTTGCAGGTGGCCATGGCCGACAGTGGCATGGTGGTGTTCGGCGCAAGTGGGCAAGTGGGTAAGTGGGGGGTAGGTGGCTAGGGTTAGTGGGATTAGGGTTTCTGAATGCTGAGCTTAGGTTAATGGGCTGGGTAGTTGGGCTTCGGGTTTATTGTTTGGGTTATTTTGTTGGTATGGGCCGGCAAATTTGGGCTTCTACAGCACCCAAAGAAGTCAAGCCTCGGTGAGACCAGGCAAATTTGGTCTTTTTTAGTCTTTGCTCTGTTCTGTTACACAAAAACGAGCAAGAGGGCAGCTGTAGAAGCCCAAATTTGCCGGGCCCATACCAACAAAATAACCCAAACAAAACCCGAAGCCCAACTACCCCAGCCATTAACCTAAGCTCAGCATTCAGAACCCTAATCCACTAACCCTAGCCACCTACCCCCACTTGCCCACTTGCCCACTTGCGCCGAACACCACCATGCACTGTCGGCCATGGCCACTGCAAAAGCCAAGTAGAAATAACAAATAGAAATAAACATTGTAATCGGTTATAAAACGAAATCTCATCAAAAAAGGAGGATTTTTATTTTTGCTATGAAACAAAAGATTTTCTTTCAATATTAACAGATTCAATACAAGAACCATTCGAAAATATATATACTATCAGGGGCTCTAACACCAAATTGGAGAATCAAATCTAAAACCTAAGGTGACTCTTTCTTTTTTTTCTTTACTGTTTTGGGTTTATTTTCTACATAAAAATACTAAAAAATATTAAAACATAAAAATATATGCATTATTAAGCAAAAAAAAGAAAAAAGAAAAAAAAATATTTTTTACCTTTTCCGGCCACCGCGTGCGGTGGCCGGCGCCGGCGCCGGCGAGCCTCTGGTGGCCGTCCGGTGACCGGCCCCCCTGGCCGGATTCCCCTTTCCCCCTCCCTTCTCTCTCCCTTCTCTCTTCCCTCTCTCTCTTCTTTTTTTCTTTCCCTCTCCCCAAATGATTTTTTTGGCTATTTTAGGCCTTTATATAGCCCTCCAAAACGACGTCGTTTTGGGGGCTACACTTAAGCCTCAAAACGACGTCGTTTTGACCATTGCCCGACCCATCCGACCCGACCCGCTAGAGGATCCGCGTGTTTTCGTTTGAATGGGATATTTATGCACGCAGTCCTTCCACTTTTTCAGGATTTTGCAATTAAGTCATTTTTCTTGTTTCCAATTTGGCCCCATAATTTCTCGCGCTTTTCGATTTAGTCCCCGCTAATGTGCTGCGTTTTAATGGAATGGAATAATTGTTGTTTCGGTCCCCCTATGTTTGGTGCGCGCTCAAATAAGCCCATTTCTCTTCATTTCCTTTCACATTTGCCCCAGAACTTTGTTTTTAATTCAATTTTAGTCCTTTTTCGTTTATTTTTATATCTTTATTAAATATCCTTGTTATTTTATATTATTAGTATTATTAGTATTACTATTATTATTATTATGTATTAGTATATATTTTTATTATGTACGTGTATACATATATATATATATTTTCATATTTAATATTTTATTTCATTTTTATTCTAATATTTTATTATAATTTATATATATACATGTACATATTCTTTATTTATTTTAAGTATATATTTTTATATTTCATATTTTCTACAGGCATATATATACTTATATATTTACATATTTTAATTCATATACTTATAAATGTATGTACATACTTACGTTATTTTATTTTATAATATACATATTTATATTTTTTTGTCTTTATGTAATATATATACATACATGCGCATGTTATTTATATATATGTAATTATGTTTTCATATTTTATAATTCTTGTACATACACATATATATATATGTATAGACATACATATTTTCATTATATATATATACCTACATAGTTTTTTTTTGTATTTTAAATCTTTTAAAATTCATACATGCATTTTTAAAACTTTTATAATTTATTCATTTCTTTATTATTATTATTGTTTTACTTTATGTTTATCTATTTATTATGTGTCCATTATTATTTTTTTTAAAAATGTTTTAGTTTTTTTTATTTGTTTATTTACTTGTTATTGTATATAATTGATTTTTATATATTTATTTTTGTTATCTTCGCTCGTATTATTTTTACTCGCATTATCGTAATTGATATTCCGTCACATCAATTTTTACCCGAATTCGTAAAAAAGGAAAATTTTGGAAACAAAAGCAATACTCGATACTTGGGATCTTCGAGAGAATTGGGCCCTAACGTGCTGGGTTCTAATTTTCTGTTGAATCTAAATGCTCGAGAATGCTCTTTAATAAAAAACATAAATAAAAACTCATTATCGGGATTTCAATATGTTGTGTCCTAACGCATTGGATATGACACGTGGTTTTCTCGATATGAGGATTTTTCGAAAGTAAAGGCAATATTCCGTATTTAGAAAATTCGAGAAAATCGTGCCCTAACTTACTGAGATTCGATTTTTCTCGTTGATTTTAAGTAATCGAATATCCTTTTAAAATTAAAATAAATGAGGTTTAAATAAAAAATAAAAGGAAAGCTTACTCTCAAAAAATACAAGGTGTCGTGTCCTAACTTAATGGATGTGACATCTTGTTAATTCGAGATAAGAAGGCATTTTTCATTTTGACTTATCCAAGTAATTTTTAAAAAAAAAAATAACGCAATATAAAGAAGGACCTTATTTTTAAATTCTTTTCGAGTTTTTAATTTTCGACATAAAGACATTAAATAATCAACTAAGGTACCAATTTTGGGCGTGTCGAGGGTGCTAATCCTTCCTCGTGCGTAACCGACTCCCGAACCTTTTTTTTCTGAATTTCGTAGACCAAAATCGTTGTTTTCATAAAATTAAATCATTTATTAAAAACAACCACTTTTTGAGGTGACCCGATCACACCTCATCAAAAAAGGATTGGTGGCGACTCCCGTTTTCATTCTTTTTTCAAATCCAAGTCGACCCCGTTTTCATCCAAAAATGGTGTCAACATACTGATTTTAATTTTTTTTTGAATGATTCTTTCTTTAAGTCAGAATTTTGATTTTCGCTAAGTTTCTGCCAACTTGATTTTGTTGTGAGGAGTGTTCTCCATATATTTAGACCTTGAATTTTCGGATTGTTTGTTCAAAGTCAATTTTGGATTTAAGTGGGGTGTGGCGCAAGAAAGGGCTTTCCAAGCCTACTATGCTAAGCACCTATATTGAAATGGCTAGATTTTGTAACATTTTTTGACTTGAGTGCGATGCTTCAGCTGTTGGAATTGGTGCAACGCACATCACTTACTTTAGTGAAAAGCTTAAAGAGTTTTTAACTTTAGTTCATGCTGTGGGGGTATGACAACGCTATTTATTTCCTAAGGAATTTGTGATTTATATTCATCATTAATTAAGTTGATTTATTTGAAACATTCCCATATAAAGATAGAAAGATAATGTTTTTAGGAGATACACTTCGATTACAATCTTCAATGCTACAATTTTAGGATTCGGGCATATCAAAGATTCTAAAAAAAAAAATTTAACATACAAAATATTGAAATCATATTTTAATTAATTTAATTCTCTGAAAATAAAGTTGCAAGAATTAAATCGAGCTGGTCATATTAGTAGATTCTAGTTTAACAATTATTAAATAAAAAAAATTATGCAAGATAATCACCAAATTGACATTATGATAAAGTCTATATTAAATTGAAAATGAATAACTAAACTAAACTCACATGGGTGAAAGGAATTTTATATAAGAATTATATTTATATATAAAATGTTCATGAAATTTTGGTTGAAATGATGAAATTTAGGTTTCGAGATTTTTCGTAATCTAAATTTATATTTTATCATTTTATTGTTTATTTATTTTTATTTAAAGAACCCTATTAATTTACTATTTTTATATATCTATATCTATTTTGTATATTAAAGAGTTAATTAAGTTGATGTCAACTCAATTAGGAAATCACAAAATACTCCATTTTATAAAATAATAAATATTATTTTGAAGGTATTTATATCTTTTTTATATTTTGATAAGTCTAGAAAAATACATGCATATAATGAAAATCATAACATTTCAACTCAACACATAATATATATATATACGAGGCTACAAAAAAAATAGTCATGTTCACATTACAAATTTTGACACATGAAGCACTTATTTACAATTTGGGTAAATTACTCATGCACTCCTTATCTTTTATTTTTTTTAAAAGTTATTCCATGCCTTTTGTGTAAAATGTTTCTTTATAATTTTTTATATGTTAAATACAAATTTGATTTTAAATAAATTATCTCTTTGTTTCAAGATTTTACTTAATTGAATTGACTTTTAATGTTATAATATTAAAATTAATTAATATTAATTTGTTAAGTTTAAAATATAGTTTAAAAAAAGACACATATTAATAAAATTACCAAATTAAATTATACTATTTTTTAAAATATGAGTTAATTACATTCATTTATTAAAGTAGAACAAAAATAAATATAAAATAAAATAATTAAATTTTAACAATTTTAACATTAAAATAAATTAATTAATAAAATATATAAAACAAATAGCCATAAGAAATAATTAATATTAATATTCAAAATATGATGAATTTGGGTATTATTTAAATATTAAATATTTTTAAAATTAAATAACATAATAACTTATTCTAAATTAGTTCAATATCTTTAAAAATATTTTGTAATTACATTTTTTTTTCAATTTATTGACGACATTTTGAAGAAATTCATTAAAAATTTTAAACAAAAACTAATATTATAAAAATATTATAAATTTAATATACACAACCAACCCATACATTGCACGGGAAATATAAACAAATTTTGAGGATCTCAATTTTACCATTCCAACCAAAACCACATTTGATTTTTATCAATTTTTAAATAAATTTGTTACATAATTTTTTCACCCACATTGTGGGTATGCGATAACATATAGTATATATTATGGTGCTTTTTGTAGAAGTGTAAATTACATAATTAGTCACTAACCATCGATTAAAATTACGTTTTGATCATCCAACTTCAAAAAACTGACTAATAGGCATTAACATTATCAGGTTGTTACATTTTGTTCACTTGTCCATTAACTTTCGTTACCTCCTTAATGAAATGATGACATGACATGTTACGTCAATGGGTTAATAACTAATTTGACCCCTGAACTATAACGAAAATATCATTTTGACACTTCACGTTTGGTTCGTTGTATTGGAATAGAGGCGTAATGGAATAGAGACGTAATGGAATAGAGGCGTAATAGCAATTCAATAGTTTAGTTGAATGTAATGGAATATAGGCGTAATAGTATCTTGTGTTTGGTTGAATGGAATGGATGTGTAATAGCATAAGAGAAAAAACTAAAATGATTAGAATACCCTTAGCAGAAATTTGTTTAGGTAAATGATTATTGTTATTGTTATTAAATTTTAATAAGATTATTAATATCAATAATAAATAATTTAATCATATTTTAACATAATTATTATTAAATATATTTTAATTAAAATATATAATTTAATAAAATTCTTAATAATCAATATTCTTATATGAATTTACTAAAATCATAATATATGATACTATAAAATATAATTTAACATAATTATTATTAAATATATTTAATTAAAATATATAAATTAATAAAATTCTTAATAATCAATATTCTTATATGAATTTACTAAAATCATAATATATGATACTATAAAATATAATTTGAAATAATAATTATTAAATATATTTTAATTAAATATATGATTTAATAAAATTATTAATAATCAATATTCTTATATGAATTTACTAAAATCATAGTATATGATACTATAAAATATAATTTAAATAATTATTATTAAATATATTTTAATTAAAATATATGATTTAATAAAATTTAAAATAATTATTACTAATAAATTTTCTTATATGAATTTGTACAATTTAAAATAATTATTATTAAATATAATTTAATAATAATATATGATTTCATAAAATTCTTGATAATAAATTTTCTTATATGAATTTGTATAATTTAAAATAATTAATATTAAATAGGGCAGTAATTGAATATTTGAATGAGCAATCCAATGAACCAAACATGATCCTCAATTCCTTCAAGTATGTTTTCAAATCAAAATTAAGAGTATATCTATTTTGTTGACAAATCTAAACTAAGCTTTTTCTAATGACTGGATCGAAAGGGTGAAGAACCCCAATAAACAAGAACAAGTATCACTATTGTTTTCTATGTCAGTGTGATCTTCTAATGCGATCCTATAACTAGGAAGAACCGCATATAATTGGTCGGATTGCGGCTTTGAGATCATCGTAAAATCTTTGCTCCGAAAATCTGCTAGCTCTTCTCCTTGCTGCTGTAGCTATCTTGAGTCTTTCAGACTCGGGCATCTTCACGATTTTCAGGACTGCATATGCATATTCTTCTACATTTTGAGCAAGAAATCCTGTTTGTTGTCCATCTTCATCTAAAACAATGTCCATTTTCGGCCAGCAGAATTATGAGCTGAGGGGGTCAAGCAAAATGAATATCATTTTAAAAACATTTTAAAACGGAAAACAAAGTAGCTCGAATCAGAAATTATAATATCAGTTGCCATGCTAGCTCACCTATAGGTATGGCTCCTGCAGCCATGTACTCTACAACACTAATGCCAAAGTGCTCGTCTATCATTGAGTGATTCCAGCAACAACCCGCCCAAAAGACTTACCAAGTCCCTGCATAGTGTATGAAACCGATCAAACAAAGAGTTAAAACATATATATTGCAGTAACGCAAATGCAGACAAACTTGATTATCTGTTGATCATCAATTTTTGGATGATTTCATTTAGCGAGAGGATCCAACTAAACTTATACGTAATTGTTCTACCTATACATCACGTTTTTATGGAATTCCACATTGTCTTGAATGTTCAATTGCACTGCTTTGTCTTTCAAATTCTGGAGTCTTTCCTCGTCTGATTATTTCGGAACTACCTACAAACTGCAACTTAGGTCTTCGAGAGTGTTTATCTAGTTTTTTATAGCACAGAAATGCCTCAAGTTGAAGACTATGTGCCTGAGTCAAAAAAAATCAAACTGTAAAGAGTTTCTAGAACTATCAGGTTCCAAAACTGAAACACCGAACATTAAAAATTAGCTTGAAGGTCTATGTAAGATGTGCACCTCTCGGACGAAATGTGCAACAGATATGATTTTTGGAGTTTCCACCGACTTTCCAAAAAGTGCTGTTTCAGATGTAAACTGGTAAAAATCACAGATGAATGCACTAAAAAATAAAAATGCACTATGATTGGTGATGAATAACGAGAAACAGAACCTGAAGTCCTGAAGTATCACAAGGTGATAACTCGCTTAATGCATTTAGGACTACCCCAAAGCTCTCGATGTGAGATGAGTCCATGAAGAGTTGACCATTACAAGATGTGCACAAGATCCATCATTACAAAATTTTGGAAGATTGTTAAAAACTTGTGTATATACTTGTTGCATAAATTGTGAGACAAAAATGTATGAACAAATCCAAGAACAATAACAGCAATTGCTTATGCAATTCAATATCAAATCTTTCTAGATTAATGTTTGGGATTTTAAGAAGTTAAGGGGGGAATCCCTTTCTTGGACTGGATAATATTTGTACAAATGCAACAACAAACTGCTTAACAAAGCTGAAGTAAGAAGCAGCTCAAACATTAAAACTAAACAGTTAAGCAAATTCAAAACTAATTGCATAATAATTTAATGACTGTCATTTGCTTAAGATTGAAATTTTGAAACTTGAAAATGAAATGACTAAAAAATGTTCCTGATCGAATAACATGGACTAAATCTACAACTTTAAGCATAATAAAAGGCTAATAGTAAGAATTTAACCAAACAGATTTAATGCTGTTAAGACTACAATTTCAGAATCGAAAAAGTACATGTACTAAATCCACAACTTAAGCAAGTACAAGTCTAATAGCTGAATTTGGTCAAACAACACATAATATAGATCAAAATGAACTGAAGTTTAAAAGAAATGAGAGATAAGCAAACATCCTATGTCTTGCATACAACACAAATGCCAGAATCAAAGCAAAATTAGCCACTGCTCAAACATATGTTGAAATTGGAGGCAGCCTAACCCACTCTCTTATTTATCTAATAAGAAGATGGAAGATGCTTATGTTGCTACAACACTACTACTCAATGCTATTGGATCGGGAATATACTTTTCAAGGACTTGGAAAAGCAAATCCACCTAAGCAAGTCACATAAAAAAGAATGTAAAAGATGGGGGAAGGTACAGCAGCCTCAGTGTCTAAGTTCTGCCTACACCATTTTCAGCCGAAACAGGGAAATAAAATGAAACAAAATCCAACAACAATAAAACGAACAACATATGAACAAACTATATACTTGGTTCAGCAATACTCTAAGTTGACAACCACCATCACATTACATGAAAACAGATACAGTAGCTCCATCAAGATACAGTATTACCAATTAAAAAAAATATCGTCCATATCAAATAATTCATCAAAGGCTTCTGATGACATACAAATAGACGTTCCTTACCATTCCATCAGCACACTAGAAAGCATTCTACTAGCTTTACAAATAACTAAAACTAAAGAATTGAAACAAGGGAGGGATTGTAAATGATTCGATTTAATTGACATGAAAAGTAAACATTGGTTCTAAATATTATAATGATAGGTTAAGGAACGTACTTCCATTGTAGTGGTGAACTCCAACTAGCACAACAGGCATAATACTCGATCTCCGACTTCCTAAGACGAGAGCAGTTGTTGGCAATAATAATCAACTACCGTACAAATACAACAAAATAAGTATCAGTCTTCAATGCTCAAATCAATATATTAGCAACACAAAGGAAAAATCGATTTTCAACAGATCTGTTAAACACTATCTCCCAAAAAGGAATCATTCACTTTAGTTACTATTCAAAAAGAAATCAAACCCATCATTTTCATATAACAAAACAAACTACAAGTGACAGAGATGTTCAAAACAACAACCAGATTGCTCGACATTTCAATATGGGAGAGGCAATAAGTTCAATTTTAAGAAACAATGGAATACCTTGGAGCTTTCTGAGAGATTTGAGAACAGTTTTGTAACCCAAAGTGTATTTCCACTTTCATAACGAGAGCCAATCTGTTGTTAATGCTCTCATGGGTCTCTTCTGCATCAAAATACCATCATCAACAACATAAATAATGAATTAGCATGTTTCAAAATTTAGGTTAAATATCAAAAAAAAAAAAAAGAAGAAAGAAAACGATAAAAGGTTTTAAGTCTTAGCGCAACCATGCGTTGAGGAAAGATTCGGCGAGAAAGAAAGGAGGTTGGTCGCTGGCAGCTTCTGTTGAGTGGAGGGAGAGGGTGGGTGAGAATCGATTCGGCTTGAGAGGGTAAAAGGGAGACCGATTAGGCAATCTTGATTTTGGAACCTAATAGCAAATCGGCGCTGAAGTAGAGAAAGTCGAATCCGTCCCGAAACGTAATAGGCCGTATTAGGGCAAAGCACCAACCAAACAATGGTGAATAGGTTTTTCTTAACAATAATTTAAATATCAAAAAAATCTAAAATCATAATTTATTTCTAAAATATAAATATTTTGAATAAAATTATACTAATTAAAAGAATTCAAAAATTCTTAGAGAATAAGCGGTGAGTGCACTTTACACAGCTCATGCGTCACCACACTCATCATGTCTCTTAATATAATCTGGCATGTTGTTGGGGACAACACAAAGTTACATGTTATCTATTATTAAAAAAATGTATCATACTCTTGGAGTTAAGGGTGAAATCAAAAATGTTTAAAATTGAAAGCTTTCTAAAATATAATGTTTTATAT
>NW_024403072.1:0-25911 GCF_007990345.1 Gossypium hirsutum | reverse complement strand
AGACCATTATCACCATACTATTTATATCAATTATTTACAGCTATATATTACTATTTAATTACATATCCTTTTTACTTCTTATTATATACTTTTGGCTTAACAACAAAACAATTAATTACACATTTAAATCACTTTAACTATTTGAAATTAAAAACATATAAAATCTTGGTAATAAGACATATATTTTTAGATGCTTTTACTTTTTCCTATTGACTAACTTACTTATATTTTTTAGGGTGAAATCTTCGATTACATAATTGGAAACAATTGACTACCCTCAAAGCCTATTGATCTTTCTAAATAACAACTTATCACAGTTATAAATAATTATTGGTTTTCTTTTTTTTTTCTTATCTAATTATGAGATATTGATAAGAAACAAATTTGGAGTTACAAATTGTCACAAAAGTTCAACGTGTTTTGAGTATTTTATTAAAATTTCTTCTCATATCCATGGGTTACTTTCTAAGTTAGCTATCTACAATTAAAACATTAAATTAAAAAAAAAAGATAACATAATTCTAGCACCCAAGATTATTTTGACCTATTTATTTATATTTTTAGGTAAAATCCCATCAACTGTTAGAAACTTGACCACTCTCGAAAGTTATTGAACTTTCTAATAACAACTTATCAAGTATAATATCATTTTTTTTCTTTTGTTGTACATTTATGCAATCCCTTTTAGTTGTTATATATTATCAGGTATAATTATTAAAATAGTTACTATAAAACTAACAAAATTTGCATATTTCAAAATAGGTAAATCAAACAACACTATATGCTCAACAAATAAATTAAGGGTTGCCAGGAAATATTTACAAATATTACTGATTTAATTATATGTTTCAGGTGAAATTCCTCTTGTTATTGAAACTTGACTTCTAAATTATAATTTGGATCTATTTCTTACCCTTTTGGAAACAATGTGTGTGTGTTTTTTTTTAAATATGAATTAACATTAAATTGTAACTAAGCTATTTCTATCCGTTTATTTTTTTATTAATTTTGCTCCACCATAATCCATACTATGAGAGAAATAGATATATAAATTATTAATATATGTTTTTTTTTCATCTAATTTTCACCTACTCATAAACAATCAGTTATTTCAATTATTTTATTAAAACTTCTAATTTCTCTGAAAACTAAATTTATTAGTGATAAGAAAAGAGTAAATTTTACATTAAATTATTTTAAGATTTGATTTTAATTTGGACCTACTTCATACCTTTGAATCACACTACTTCTAATTAGCTATTTCTTCTACCTTTAGATTTGCCTTATTAAACTCTTAAAATATTATAAAAATAATTATATATTACTTATTAATTATATGTTTCAGGTAAAATTCCTCTTGTTATTGGAAACTTGACTTCTCTTCTAGTGCTTTATCTTGGCAATAACACATTGACAGGTATAATTTCATGTTTCTTTATTCTCTTTTTGTTATTAAATTTATGCAATATTTTTAAGTAATTAAAATTAGTATAATCTATTTAATTTCCAAAAGTTTAGTTATGTTTAGGTATTTATTGAACTCACATCCTTAGTTCACCATCTACCTTATGGCCGAAATTAGCTATTCGTCCCTTTTGATCCATCATTTTTCTTTGCTTCCCATATTGTTCATCCATAACTTTATTGTTCTGCTTTAATTAACTAAAGTGATGATTTCTTTTTGTTGGATGATTTTTAGATTTGAGTGACATATTATGGGACCAAGTATCTAATTCTCCTCTACAACTATGAATTTGTGTTTAGTGTTTTTGGATGTTTTAGTTTTTCCTTTTTATGATCTATGCGGTGTTTTTTTCTGGCACAAAGATAAATATTTTTTTTGTTAATTTGAGTATTATAATTAAAATATTTTTGGTTATCATAAGTAATATAAGACTAAACAAAACTTGCATATTTAAAATAGGTAAATGAAACAGATACTAATATGCTCAACAAATAAATTAAGGGCTTGGTAGGAAAATATTTACAATTTTGACCGATTTAATTATACATTTCAGGTGAAATTCCTCTTGTTATTGGAACTTGACATCTCTCCAATCACTTTATCTTAGCTATAACAAATTGACAGGTATAATTTCATGTTTCTTTTATTCTCCTTTTTTTTTATTAAATCTATGCAATTTTTAAGTAAATAAAATAAAAGTTCTTAAAAGATTAAAACCTCATTATTATGTCTAAATGTAAGAAGTTACGAAGTAAATTAAGCAATCATTTCATCATAAAAAGGATTATATGGAACAATTACTCTGCATTAGTATATGTTACTTCTATTCAAATTATCGTACTTTCAAAAAATGTCAACTTTTTTGTACTATTTCTAGCTCGACATATATATTAAATATATAAGCCTGAACTCGAAAACTAATAAAAACGGTTGATTAAAATATCTTTTTGAATTAAAAGATGTAATTTTATTAAATATTAAAAATATATATATATATATATAATTAAACTCTACTAATCATTCATGTGTATAGCAAATATTATTTATTTCCAATTTTTCTTCCAAATAAAGTTGAAGTTTTGAATATTATTTCATTAAAAAAAGTTTTAAATATTATTGTGTATTATGTGTAAACATTTTGAGTATAAGAAACAAATTGAGTATTTCTTTATATACTCATATTTTATTTTTATATTACTATAATACTTTTGACTTAAAACAATTAATTACACATTTAATCCTTTAACTACTTTAAAATTAGAAAAATATAAGAATAAGAAAAATATCAATAATTTGAACTCCACATCCTAAGTTCACCATCTACCTTATGGAAGAAATTAGCTTATTCTTCCCTTTTGATCCATCATTTTTCTTTGCTTCCCATATTTGTTCATCCATAACTTTATTTTTCTTGATTTAATTAACTAAAGTGACATATTCGTATCAAAGGCCATTTTGGCCAAGCAATCGGCAACTTTATATGTTCTCTAGGAAAATGTTGAATGGCCCATGAACGTACATTTATACATCTGATGAGGGTAGAATTCGAGCTTGAGGGAGAGGAGTCCTGAATGGCTTTAACCACCTCCAAGCTATCAGTTTGTATCAATACACCATCATAGCGCCCTTTGTGAATGAGAGCTAATCCATCAAGAACTACCATAGTTCAGCATTGAAGGCTGAGCATTTGCCTAGATTTTTGTTGTATCCCATAATCCACTCCCTTTTCCATTTCTTTTGACTTCCCCCGCTCAGAATCACCCAAGGCAATTTGGACCGCCCCATCAGTGCAAAGATTGATCCAACTTTCCGACATCTCGACTGCTAACTTTTGTTCTTTTTGTCTAGAAATGTCTTCCCTATGAAAAGAAACAAACTATTTTGCCCAAAATATATAATATCTTAATAATCTCACCTGTGCTCCAAGAGACACCCTAAAATAGAAAAAGCTTCGATCTTTCCAAATACATCAACTTAACATGAATATAGTATGAGAATAATAATATGAATGAATCACGATGGTTATAAGTATGTGAAAACTTGATTAATGAATCACTTTAATCCAATTCTATTTAGTTGAGTTTTCACTTTATTTAGTTGAGACTCATTTCTATTGGTTTAATTGATCAATTTCAAATTTGAGTGTCCAACCAAATAAGTCAAATAAAGCGACATACTAAACTCTTATATAAGTTACATTAAACCCAATACCTACATCCAGGCAGAAGTTGATTTTCATTTAACCAAAATCAAATAATCAGCCAATCCAACTCATTTTCAATTAAATGAAATCCAACCCAACTCATTTATTTATATAGAGAGATTACTCTTTTATTTATAAAAATAATATGGTGTAGACATGCAGTCTTGCATTTTTCTGCTTTCATTTTTTACCGTGTACTGTGGTTGGAGCCCAATATTACTCATATTACTATAAGACTAAACTAAATTTGCATATTTAAAAATAGGTAAATGAAACAGACACTAATATGCTCAACAAATAAATTAAGGCTTGGTAGGAAAATATTGCAAATTTGACCATTAATTATACGTTTCAAGTGAATTCCTCTGTTATTGGAAACTTAACTTCTCTCCAATCACTTTATCTTAGCTATAACAAATTGACAATATAATTCCATGTTTCTTTTACTCTCCTTTTTTTTAATTAAATTTATGCAATTTTTAAGTAAATAAAATAAAAGTTACCTTAAAAGATTAAATGTCTAGTGAGAGTAAATAAAATGAGATATGCAAACTTCTAACTAAGCTATTTCTATCCGTTTGATTTTTTTACTAATTTTGCTCGACCATAGTTCATAGTATGAGAGAAATAGATATATAAATTATTAATTATATGTTTTTTTCATCTAATTTTCACCTAGTCATAAACAATCACTTATTTCAACTATTTTATTAAAACTTCTAATTTCTCTGAAAGTAAATTTATTTGTGATAAGAAAAGAGTTAAATTTTACATTAAATTATTTTAAATTTGATTTTAATTTGGACCTACTTTATACCCTTTTGAATCACACACTACTTCTAATTAGCTATTTCTTCTACCTTTTAGATTTGCCTTATTAAACTCTTAAAATAATTAATAAAAATAATTATATATTTACTGATTTAATTATATGTTTCAGGTAAAATTCCTCTTGTTATTGGAAACTTGACTTCTCTCCAATACCTTTCTCTTAGCAATAACAAATTGACAGGTATAATTCATGTTTCTTTTATTCTCCTTTTGTTATCAAATTTATGCAATATTTTTAAGTAATTAAAAATTAGTATAATCTATTTGAATTGCCAAAAGTTTAGGTATTTTTAGGTATTTATTGAAACTCCACATCCTAAGTTCACCATCTACCTTATGCAGAAATTAGCTTATCCGTCCCTTTTGATCCATCACATTTCTTTGCTTCCCATATTTGTTCATCCATAACTTTATTTGTTCTTGATTTAATTAACTAAAGTGATGATTTCTTTTTGTTGGATGAATTTGAGATTTTGAGTGACATATTATGGGACCAATGTATCTAATTCTCCTCTACAACTATGAATTTTGTGTTTAGTGTTTGACATATTCTTTTGGATGTTTAGTTTTTCCTTTTTATGATCTATGCGGTGTTTTTTTCTGGCACAAAGATAAATATTTTTTTTAATTTATTGTTAATTTGAGTATTATAATTAAAATATTTTTGGGTTATCATAAGTACTATAAGACTAAACTAAACTTGCATATTTAAAAATAGGTAAATGAAACAAACGTTAATATGCTCAACAAATAAATTAAGGGTTTGGTAGGAAAATATTTGCAAATTTTGACCGATTTAATTATACGTTTCAGGTGAAATTCCTCTTGTTATTGAAAACTTGACTTCTCTCCAATTTCTTCATCTTAGCAATAACAAATTGACAGGTATAATTTCATGTTCTTTTATTCTCTTTTTTTTTATTAAATTTATGCAATTTTTAAGTAAATAAAATAAAAGTTACCTTAAAAGATTAAAACCTCATTATTATGTCTAAGTGTAAGAATTATGAAGTGAACTAAGCAATCATTTCATCATAAAAAGGATTATATGGAACAATACTCTACATTAGCATATGTTACTTCTATTCAAATTATCATACTTTTAAAAATGTCACCTTTTGTAGTATTTCTAACTCGACATATATATTATATATATAAGCCTAAACTCGAAAACTAATAAATTGATTGATTAAAATATCTTTTTGAAGTTGAAGTTATACACTCAATCAATATATATGTTATATATATAGCCTGAACTTCAAAACTAATACAGATGATTTGATTAAAATATTTTTGATTTAAAATATGTACTTTTATTAAAAAATTAAAATATAATATATAATTAAACTCTACTAAAGTTTTAGTTTAATATTTTCATTAGACAGCTTAAAATTATTACTCTTTCAACTTCCACAGCCTCACAAAATACAACCATGAAGTAGCTTTGATTTTTTTTCTTTTTGTTGTTACATTTATGCAATCCCTATATATTATTAATTAGCTTTTGACTTCTCTCCAATTAATTATATATTTAATACTTTGACTATTTTAACATAAGAAAAATATAGGAAATATTGGTACAAGTAAAAAGAGAGCAATAATTTGAATTACAAACTATTCAACTTTGATGATGGAAAATCTGAATAATTTGAATATTGAACTTAAAAAGAATCCATATAAAATCTAAAATATATAATTTTTTTAACTTGAAATCATCTAAACGATTTACTGTTTATGTATTAATAAAATAAGTAATATGTGGATTTTTTATATATGAAATTTAATATTTAATAATTTATATATATAAAAGTGTCTAGTGACAGTAAATAAAATGAGATATGCAAAAATAAATATGTAATTAATGTATTGTTTGCCACTTTGCCTTCACCCTCCTTGCTTGTCTCTTTCTCTTGGAGACTATCACCGTCTTCCTCCCTCCGTTTATGTTTGGGCTGCTATTTGCAACCTTTGGGGTTATTTTGTCTGCAAAATATTCTAGCATCACCGTTGATCAATCTGCTTTTCTAGCACTCAAATCTCATATAACTCATGATCCTTACAATTTCTTGACAACCAATTGGTCTACTTCTACCTCCGTTTGTAGCTGGATTGGTGTCACATGTGGATCTAGACACCATAGAGTCACTGCTCTGAATTTATCAAGCATGGATCTCACAGGCACCATTTCTTCTCAATTGGGAAATCTATCTTTCCTTGCTTGGCTCGACATTCATCAAAATAGTTTCCATGGCTCTTTACCCATTGAGTTAACCAATTTGCGTCGGATGAAGTATTTGGACTTTGGTAACAATAGCTTCAATGGAGAAATCCCATCATGGTTTGGTTGCTTTAGTAAACTTCAAAGATTGTCTCTGTACCTTAACAACTTCATTGGTGTTATCCCATCTACTCTAGGCAATTTGTCAAAACTAGAAAGGTTGGGCTTGAGTTGGAATCAAATATCCGGTAGAATTCCAAATAGTTTATTCAAGTGCAAAGATTTGAAGTTTTATCATTGTCGAGCAACTCCTTGGAGGAAGTATACCTACAGAAATTGGAAATTTTAAAAAATGGGCCGGGCTTCGAGTAAAACTTTTTTGGCCCAAGTCTGACCCGAATTATATATTAAATATATATTTTTATTTTTAATAAAATATATATATATTTTGCAAGTTTTTGATGCTATTTTGGTGTTGTAAAATTTAATATGGGCAGGGCAGGGTCGGGCTCGGCTTAGCAATTTTCTTTTGGGCTGGGCTTGGACAAATTTTTAGGCCCATATTTCGGGCTCGGGAAAACGGGCCTAAAATTTTGACTTAGTCAACCGGCCCGAACCCGACCCAAAATCACCTTTAATGTATCCTATATTTGAAAAAAAATATTAAGCGTGAACTATTTTATTCCATCTAATTTTTATCATCATTTCAACTATCAATTTGAGTATTGTAATTAAAATATTTTGGGTTGTCATAAGTACTATAAAATTAAACAAAACTTGCATATTTAAAAATAAATAAATCAAATGGACACTAATATGCTCAACAAATAAATTAAGGTTTTGCTAGGAAAATATTTATAATTTTTACTGATTTAATTATATGTTTCAGGTGAAATTCCTCTTGTAATTGGAAACTTGACTTCTCTTCAAATGCTTTCTCTTCAGAGTAACAAATTGACAGGTATAATTTCATTTCTTTTATTCTCCTTTTTGTTATTAAATTTATGCAATCTTTTTAAGTAAATAAAATAAATGAGCAAAAAAATGCACAAATAAAGAATATAAACAATCCAATTTTTAAGTATATGAAAATAAAGAAGTAATAAATAAATAAAATTCATGAAAGGCTGAAATTAAATAAATAAGGGACTGAATCGAAATTTAAGTGAAATTAAAAGTATAAATCATAATAAAATAAATAAATTAAACAATAAAACAGAATAAAGGACTAAAATTAAATGCGTGAAAATGGACAGGGACCAACTAGGAAATTATCCACATACCCCCTAAACGCACCACCGTTCCAACCGTTCCAAGGGACCAAAATAAAAAAATTAAATTAAATGGATAAATACACGGAAGACTATTCTTATAATATATATAATTAAACTCTACTAAAGCTTAATATAATATTTTCATTATTAGACCGCTTAAAATTATGTATTTCTTAATACAAATAAGACTCAAATATTTACAAACTTTTATAAAGAAACTATTTGAATTGCCAAAGTTTAGGTATTTATTGGAACTCCACATCCTAAGTTCACCCATCTACCTTTTGAATCACACACTACTTTTAATTAGCTATTCCTTTTTACCTTTTAGATTTGCCTTATTGTTTATGTCTTGATTTAGTTGTTGCTAAGCCATAGTTGATATTATTGCATAGGAAACAAATTGGTCTTCTAAGCTTGTAATGTTCTAAGGCTTAGGACGGTATGAGTTCCAAGATAGATATGACTCAAAACGGTTCAAACACTAGAAATAATTAGACACATGACATTTTTCCTCTCTTCCCCCTTAATGTCCCATCCAAGCTCACTGTCTTTTATCTCCCTTTTTCACCTACCTTATCTCTCGATGTAAGAAGATACAATATAATACTAGCAACTATGATTGACTTAACGAGTTTTGGTGTGCTGATGACTGGGTTTTCTCTCACTTTTGTGACTTTTTGTTTTGTATAATACTAGCAACAATATAATACTAGCAACTTATCCTGACAAAACATTGATGGGGAAATTTTAATTTGGGTGAGCTATTTTGATTGTTACAAGCTGAAATCTATCAATCGAAAGTTTGACCACACTCACTGCACCAAATTGTTGAGTATTTTCTCTTTGTGTCTACTATGGTCAATCGAAAGTTTGACCACACTCATTGCACCACACTCACTGAAATGACGTCTTAGACAAGCTTCATGTATGTTAACACGTATCTTGTTCTAGACTTAACACATGTTCATGGACCACGTGCTTGACTTAGCACCTCTCCTTGCGATCATATAGAGACGTGTGAACTCAATGTGCGGGCTTGTCTTGTAAGCTAGGCCTACGAGCTCTAGCATACCTACGAATTGGATGTGCGAACTCCAATATGCCCACTTTGTGGGGCCCGACCCAAATTCCTTTAAGTCTACTTGGGTTGTGGGTCAATAACTTGAACCTACTCGAGCTTCAAGTCAGTAATAGTGAATTCCATAATAAGTTTCAATTATAATAGGACACGTGATATAAACTTAAAAATTATATTTTAAATTCTTTCATTTTATTTTTCTTTTACGCCATTCTGCGCAATTCTTATTCACTAATTACATATAGATATTTAAACAATTAGGATTTAATTTTTCACCTTAAATTTAAAATTTTAAAAATTTATTATTCTCAACTTTTTCAGCTTTGCTAACCCAACCAAAATATTTGTCTACAATTTATAATCTACATCTATAATAGATTCAAGATATTCTTGACAATAACAACCGTGAACCCCAATAATAAATTATAAAATATACATAAAAGTACAAAAAATAATAATAAACACTAAAAAAATGAAATATAAGTTAGATATTAAATGGTTATCTCTTTTATAATAAACTATTAAGTATAGTTTGATATTTTTTTTCCTTCTATTTTTATACATTTATGCAATCCCTTTTTACTTTTAAGTTTCTCTGGAAGATAGTAGTAGTTTCCTTCAATAGATTACAACTTAAAGGTTGTTGTGATGCATGTAAAAATGGTTAGAAGTAGTGTAGTAAATTAATCAAGCATGTAATACATCATAAATATAGTTATTTTATAATTTATATTCCAAAGAATCTTCAAACTCCTAATATCTCATTTTCAATTTTATCTCTAAGGTCGAATTCCAACACCACCACCTTTATTGCAATGGTATGCAGTTTCAACTAATAACTTAATTGGAGAAATCCCTTCTTCAGTATGCAATTTGACTTCCCTTAAGGTTATGGCTTTAGATGAGAATAATTTGGAGGGAACAATTCCAAAGTGCATCGGAAACATGAGTTCTTCTCTCACAGCAGTTGATCTAGGGAATAATAATTTTCATGGTCAAATACCAGAAAATTTTGCTAAAGGTTGCATGTTGAGAAGTTTAGGCATCAACAACAATGAATTAGAAGGGTCACTACCAAGATCCTTGGGTAATTGCAAAGGTTTAAATCTTCTCAATGTTGGAAACAACAATTTGAATGACACTTTCCCAAGTTGGTTAGGAAATTTGGATCAGCTGCAAGTTCTTATCTTGAGGTCGAATAGATTTTACGGCCAAATAGAGAGCTTTGATATTACAGTTTCTTTAACTAAATTGCGAATCATTGATCTTTCTCACAATAATTTTAGTGGCTACTTACCTACTCCTTTTTTGAGCATATGCATGCCATTAGAGATGAGTATGGAAAGAATGTTGAACCAAATTACATGAGAGAAGTAAAGCCCACGAAAGATGCATTTGGTGTATTTTGGGTGGATTATGCTTCTGGTTTATCTGTTACAGCAAAAGGGCTGGAAATAAAGTTTGAATCACTATTATCCATTTGGACGGTTATTGACCTTTCTAGTAACCAATTTAGGGGAGAAATTCCAAAAATACTTGGTGAGCTTCATTTACTTCTTGTCCTAAACCTCTCCCATAACTGTTTAATAGGTCCTATCCCATCATCTTTAGGTAATTTGTCAGAGCTTGAATCATTAGATCTCTCATCAAATAAGCTGGAAGGAAGAATTCCAACAGAGTTAAAAAATCTTGGATTCTTAGAGGTGTTAAACCTTTCTCAAAATAATCTCAAGGGACCCATTCCTCAAGGCAAACAATTTGATACTTTTACTAAAGATTCCTACATGGGAAATTCGGATTTATGTGGTTTTCCATTATCAAAAAACTGTGGTACTGATGAGGAAACTCCAGCGAAATTTGATAGAGATGATGATGGTGATGAATTGAATTGGAAATTTTCAATATTGATGGGGTATGGATGTGGGTTGGTGCTGGGAATGAGCATGGCATACATTGTATTCACGACTGGAAAACCATGGTGGTTGATTAGGATCGTGGAGCGAGTCCGACAAAGATTTGCAAAAAGGTAGAGAACGTTGATTAGAACAGAAAACTTCATTGCTTGGTGGTATGCAGGCCTTTTTCTGTAGCTGTTTAATAAACATTTTGTGTAGGTGCTTGATTGTATGTTATGTAGTTTGTATTATGTTTTCTTAGGTCCTCTCTCATGGCAATGTTCCCTGATGTGTTTACGGTAGGTGCACTAGTTTGTAAAGACTGTCTTTATGGGAACCTAGCTTTTTAATAAAATTGAAATAAGGAATAGATGGTTAATTTATTCCAAAGAGTTTGTGAAGAATCAAGGGAGGTAAAATAATGCAAAATTATATGTTCAATACTTTAGAATTGAATATGGATCATGGTTTTAATTGCACAATACATGCATTCTTTGTTTTTAACCTCAATCAGATTTGTGAGGTTGATTTATTACAGGAGATTTGGAATTGAATTTATAAAAAGATATTATAGATATGTAATTCTTTTTGTGAAATTATAGATGTATTTTTATATTTTTTATTGAATTTTTTTTTTTACAAATTATAGATGGTATAAAACTTATTTTATACATTTTCTTTTAATGATAATATTTGATGCATTGTTGGTGCATAAGTTCTATGCACTATCGATGAATAATAGCATAACACATTATCACATTCTATTTGAGTAATTTAATTAGAATGTGTACAAGTTTAGGGTTCAATTTAAAATATGAGTAATAGTTTGAGATGTTTGGTGGAATTAATCCTAATTGCTCCTACCATCTTGGGTAAACTATAGAATTAGTCACCCAACTATGAATTTTTTTAATTTAGTCACTTACATTTATATTATTTCTATTTTGGTCACTCACACTTAAGATTATTTCTATTTTGATCACTCTCCGTTAAATAGTTAACGGAAGTGATGATGTTGCCTTTTCCAACTGGCATAATAATACGTTTATTTCTTAATACTTACACATTCTATCAATTTGATTCTTATTCTAAATAATTCAATAAATTTCACACTCCGTATTTACAAATTCTATCAACAAACACATATAATTAAATATAAAAAATAATTATATTTAAACACATATAACTAAATGCTGACAAATTTATATGTGTGTGTGATTTTGATAAACCCAAAAGCTCAAAACCCCCGCAACTTAGTAAACTTGTGGTTTTTATAGCATTTTCAATAGGAACCCAAATTTTCCCATCACCTAGCAAATAATTAACAAAAAAGGAAAACAAAAAAGCTTCTTGTAAGCCATTTTCAAGTCATCATCTTTTGCATTCTTATTAACTTGAAAAATCGTGTAATAATTTGCACCCATCTCTAAGTATAAAATTTATTATAAAATTTATTTTCATCTAATTTATTTGCAATTCATTTAGAAAAATGTGTAAATTTTCTAGGTTTTCGATTTTTCCAACTTGAATTTTAGATTTTTTTTGTAATATTTTAGATTTTTTAGTTACATGTATTTTTATAATTTATAATTTCTTTTATATTTTAAAAAATATATAAATTTCATATAGTTTCTTTTAAATTTTTTATTATATTTTTATAAAAAAATAGATTATGGCATCCTAAGAGTGTCATGTGTCCTATATTTAATATTGTAACAAAACCCTTGAGGGAATGAAAATTTAGGTACCAACTTGGGACAAAAAAATCATAAGTACCAACATGGGAGGAGGTGTCAAGTTTGAGGGGCTAAATCCATATTTGAGCCTTATCATTATAATTAAATATAAGCACATATAATATTATTTAGATAAATATATATAAATAATTATATTTTGTACGTTTTTATAATATATACTTTATATTTAATTATATGTGTTTAGATACCTAAAACATGTAAAGGGTGATGGATGGTACCAAATTCATATTTACCTACAATATTCAGGATTAGCAATTATCCTACTTGATGTTCTTTTTGCAGTTGCCGAACTTCGGGGTTTCTATGTCAGCTCGTTACATGTTAAGCTTGGTATTGCTGCCATAGTTTTTGCCTCTGTGCAACCAATGAATGCATATCTCAGACTGGAGAAACCTGCTAATGGGGAGGACGCTTCCAGAAAGAGATTAATTTGGGAGTGTTTCCATGTAATTATCGGCAGAGGTGCCATTGCCGTAGGAATTGCAGCACTTTTCACTGGAATGAAGCATTTAGGAGAAAGATATAGAGTAGAAAATGTCCACGATCTTAGCTGGGTATTAATAATATGGTTCTTGGTTGCTGCATTGACTTGCAAGAGCGACTCAATACAAGTTCACAAGTTCATATATAATTTTTATTAAAATTAAAAGGAAAGTTGATCCTCCAACTAGCAAGATTTTTGTACAACAATAAAGATGCAACCAAATACCCACATCCGGCCCTCTCCCTTTCACCAAATCAAATCATCTTAAAAAAAGACGATGATTCCAAAGCACCATAACACCCCATCATCGTTAAATCATACTAATTCCATAAGACCCACAGCGGCTACATTTCTTTTATTTTCTGTTTCAACACTTACCATTTTACCTTCTGTTTCAAAATTATATTTTGACCCCTAAATTTTCTCAAAATTACACTTTGGCCCCAAAATTTTTGCTGCAATTGCAGTTTAGTCCTTCTGGCAGCAACTTGCACACCTACCCCTGTGATTTCCAGCCACCGGCCTAGGGCATGACCTCCCTCTCCCCTAGCCACCTACCACCTGCAAAATGAAGCAAAAATAAATTATAAAAGGCGTGTTTTACCCCTAAAATGGGGAAGGCTCGAACGAAAAAAAATTTTGGAAGAAAAAATAAAGAAAAAAGAGAGAGCTTTTTTTTCAGAAAAGGGGAGGAGAAGAGGAGTGCTCCACCGCGCCCCGCCGTCAACCGCCGCACCAAGCTGGGGGGAAGCGCCGTCGGGGGTTGAACGAAGGAGAAGAGAAAAAGAAAGAAAGAAAAAAAGAAGAAAGAAAGAAAGAAGAAAGAAGAAGAAAAATGAACAGAAAAATTATTTTTTAATAGTCGGGTCGGTCCGACCCGAACCGACCCGTATGACCCGTGACCCGGCCCGACAGCACCAGCAGATTAGCAGGCCACAGTAGCAGCCCAGCAGCCCAAAGCAGCCCAGAAAAAAAAACAAACAAAGCAGAAAAAAAAGAGAAAAGAAGCAACCCAAAGGTTTCAATTTGCGTAACCCGTTCGACCAAGCTCGTGTTTTGAACATTTTCGGTAATTTCGTTTATTTCGCTATTAATTTAATACTCGTATTTTTATATTATTAGTACTTTATGTATTTTTATATTTTTGTATTTATATTTTTAATTTAATTTAATTTCAATTTTATTTTATTTTAAATAATTTTAATAAATAAGGCAACGAATCGATTTAACATTAAATCGTTAATTTCATCGCTATGCTGGGTGAATTTCACTGGTTTGCATTAAACTCGATACGCCCTTTTAAAAATAAAAAAATATTCAAAAAATTTCGTGTTTTCAAAAAAAATTCTTGTGTTTCAAAATTTTTATGTCTTCAAAATTTTTTTTCTCGTGTCATAAAAAATATATATTCTCGTTTTCAAAAAATAAGGCAACGAATCGGTTTAACACTAATTCGTTGATTTCATTGCTATGTTGAATGAATATCACCGGTTCGTGTTAAATATAATACGTGCTTAATAAAAAAATCCGAAATTTTGTGTAAAAAAAAACTCAACATGTTTTCAAAAATTCCGGTGTTTCAAAAATTTACGTGTTTTCAAAATTCTAGTGATTCAAAAAGTTTTCGTGTTTTCTAAAAATTTTTGTGTTTCAAAAATTTTCGCGTTTTCAAATATTTTCATATTTTCAAAAATTTTCGTGTTTTCAACAATTCTCGTGTTTCAAAAATTTCAGTGTTTTAAAAAATTTTGCACTTTAAAAAAAATTTCTTGTGTTTCAAAAATTGTCGTGTTTCAAAAATCTTCGTGTTTCCAAAAATTTTCGGGTTTTCAAAAATTCTCGTGATTCAAAAATTTTCGTGTTTTTTTAAAAAAAATCGTGTTTCAAATTTCTCTTTTTTTAAAAAAAATTCTCATGTTTCAATCGGATCACGAGTAAATATTAAATTGAATTCGTATTTTTTGAAAATTAAGACAACATGCGTTTAACGAGATACCAATTTTGGGCGTCGCGAGGGTGCTAATACCTTCCTCGCACGTAACCGACTCCCGAACTCTAATTTTCTCTGGATTTTCACGTAGACCTAAAATTACCTCTTTTTTAGAAAATTTTGAAAAATAATTTTTCTTTTAAAAAAGAGAATTTGTTAGTTGTCCGATCACACCTAGAAAAAAAGATCGGTGGCGACTCCTTTTTCAAATAAAATCGAGATACTGTTTTCAAGTTTTCAATAATTACTTCGACTAGCGCCCGAGCCCAAAATTTTAGGCCGCTACAGCTGGCGACTCTACTGGGGAATTTTTTTGAGAGTCGAGTCTGATGTTAAATGCGTGTTGTTAAATTTTTAAAAAATCCATTGTTCAAATTAATTTTTAATCGTGATCCTTGAATTTTATTTTTGAAATGTCATGCATTTGCATTAATATTTTTCTAACTTGTTTTATTTTTCTGTTTTTTTTCAGCTCTAAGTTTTACGATTTTTTTTAGTTTGTGTTTTTTTTTAGAAAAATAAAAAATAAAAGGTTTGTGAGTTTCTCCCCACACACCGTGCACTTGCATTCTTGCATAACATGAGCTCTCTACTCGGGCTCCATCCGTTTAAATGGAAGTAAACGCTACGCCTTCGTGAGTTAACTCGTCCCTCCGCACAGGCTAGTGAATTACTTTCGGGTTACATATGACTTATGCTTTCGTGAGTTAACACGTCTCTCCGCATAAGCATAAGTAAATGTAATCCCTCGAATTGAGCTCGCAAGCCCATGACGGGTGATAACCGAGGCTCCGTACTAACTTTAGTAGGTGACAGTATGGACAATTCGAGTGCGTCTCTAGAATCGGAACCATATATAGTGAACCATATGAGCCACCCAATCAGAGCCATGCCGAACCTCTATCTGTTGAATAGTCACCAAAATAAGTACACGGAAGAAACGTCTCTTACCTTTTATTTCTTTTACACTTATCTGCAGATGAATTGAGTCTGTTTAATAAATTGGATCGGGCAGATTATCATGTGGGGTAAGTTTATTTTGTAAAGCATGTTGAGGCAAAAAAAAATGATGCGGGTTTGTTCCTCCAAATTGCATGATTGGATAGCTTAATTTGTTAAATTTTCCATTGTCTTTATTTTCTTTTTTTTCCCAGGATGAAGATATTGAATGGAGGGCTCCTTGGTTAATTCCTGATGAAATATTGTACCGATGTGGAGATTTTGACTGGGTTCCGCTACTCGGGATATGGGGAGCTATCGGATATGCTCCTCTACTCGTATCAAGACAGTATAGATCACGACAATTCATACCAGCAACACAGGGGTTGGCTTATAGTGATTTTTCCTATAGGGAGGACAATTACAAGAAGAAGGTTCGAGAAATATCTAATGCCTGGAACCAGACTCGCCGAATGAAGATCTTAGCCGTGGGTCCGACAATTACTCCCGAGTATGGTCAGTGGCGTGATCAAAGGATCAACGACAACATCCCGGCGTCAAATTCAGAAACTGCTCGATCTTTAGAGGAACACTTACAAGTTTTGCCTTCTGAGATAGAAATCATCAAACAAGAATTCGAAAAAAGGAGTTTAGAATTGGGGAAGAAGATAGAACAACTAGAGGAAGAAAAAATGCAGTTAGGACTGGATGTGGACATTCAAAGATTAGAGGCCGATAAATGGAGAAAAGGAAAGAACAAAGCAGAAGAAGATTTGGACAGCCTGAAGACAGATTACAAGAAGTTGCGCAGGTCGGTAAGAGTTGCTGGCTTGGGTAAAACGCCAGAACAATGGCGACAAGAAATTCAGGAGGAAAAGACGAAAGCTAATCAATGGGAAAAGAAATTTCAGGATACTCGGGCTCGAGAAGTCGCATTGGGAAAGAGTCTACTAGTTTGCCAAGACGAGAATACGGAGTTGAAAGTCCGGATAACTGAACTAGAAAGATCACTTCACCAGTACTGTAATCGTAATGCTACGGTTGAATTAAGGGCGAGCTTAGACAAAATTGAAGAATTAAAAAGACAAATAGGAGGGCTAGAGAATGCATTGCAAAATAGTGAAATCCGGATAGAGCTTCTGGAGGAAAGTAATGAGCAGTGGCAAGGACAATTCCGTCGGTCTCAAGAGCAGATTGGAGAAAGAGATTATATTATGGGAGAAGCAGTGACTCAAGTACGCGAAGTAGCTGATCATCTGCAAACCCTAGCAGTTCAGGCTGATCTATTAAGTTTGAAGTATGAGTTAGAGTCGGACAGGGGCCGAGAGTTAGCTTGGCTTCTTAGAAAGGTTAAGGCTTTGAGTGTAAAGGCAAAGCCATATATGTAGTCTATTTTATGTAAAGAAACTCTTTATCTAGTAAAGTTTTCTAATGAAGTTGAATTAGAATCAGTGCCTCTTTTTCTTTGCATTCTTTTCATGCATTGCATCACATCATATGCATTAATGACCGTTAAAAAACCTAATCAAATAAAATCATTCCAGTTAACCTGGAAAACCAACAAAGTTACGGCACCCGAGCTAAAACAAAAATTATGGACCAAAGGTTGGAGAAGCTAGAGCGACTTCAAAAAGAAATGCAAGACCAGTTGCAGGCGCAAATGAAAGAGCAAATAGAAAAGATTCAGCGTGACATGGTGCAAAAGATGGAGGAGTCCCAAAATGATCTGGTGGCTAAGATGACGCAATTATTGAAGGGAGTAGACAAGGGTAAAGGTCCTGTGATTGTTAGTGAAGAAGAAAACAATGGTGAACCACTTTATCCTCCAGGTTTCACGCCTCCGCATGCGTAAGTACAGACTGAGCTGCATCCGCGGAGACCCTCTGTGTCGGTTAGGCCCCAGCAGTTCCAAGGCGATGCTTCAATTCCAATGAATTTTCAACCCGGAGTGGGCTTTAATCCCGGTGATAGCCCGAATAATATTGCTGTCCCAGATCTTGACGAGATGGTTGAAAAGGACAAGGCGAAGGAGGAATTCCAAAACAATTTGAGGAGAAATGGAAATGGATAGAAGAGAAGTTAGGGCAATAGAAAGCATCGAAAGCTATGGAATAGATGCAAAGGATCTGAGCTTGGTTTCGGACTTGGTGCTCCCTTACAAATTTAAGATGCCGGAATTTGAGAAATACAACGGGACTAGTTGCCCAGAATCCCATATTACTACATTTTTTTATAGAAGAATGACGGGGCATATTAATAATGATCAATTATTAATACATTGCTTTCAGGAAAGTCTTACGGGAGCGGCGTCAAAGTGGTACAATCAGCTGAGCCGAGCTAAAATTGCTACTTGGAGGGATTTAGCACAGGCTTTCCTGAGACAATACAATCATGTCTCAGAAATGATGCCTGACAGGATAACTCTGCAAAATTTAGAGAAGAAATCGAACGAAAGCTTCAGACAATATGCGCAGAGGTGGCAGTTCAGGTGCAACCACCGCTTTTGGAAAAAGAGATGACGACGCTTTTTATTAATACTTTGAAAGCCCCGTTCATCACTCACATGTTGGGAAGCGCTTCAAAAAATTTCTCGGATATAATCATGAACGGTGAAATGATTGAGCATGCCATTAAAAGTGGAAAAATAGATGGAGGAGAAAATAATAGGAGGGCACCCCTGAGGAAAAGAGAAAATGAAGTGAATAATGTGAATGCTTATGGTAGGTCAATTACCGTGAATCAACCAAAGAAAGTGGTTGCTAATCAACAGGGATCATCAAGACAAGAGTCGGGAGCTAGGCAAACTACTGAAAAGCCCCAATTCACGCCAATCCCGATGTCATACAAGGAGTTGTATCAGACTTTATTCGATGCACATGTTGTTGCTCCTCGTTACTTGAGTCCTCTACAACCCCCGTATCCAAAATGGTATGATACGAACGCGCAATGTGATTATCATGCGGGAATTTCTGGGCACTCGATAGAAAATTGTACAGCCTTCAAGAAGGTAGTAGAAGGACTTATCAATTTAGGTGTTGTCAAACTTGACGACTCACCTAACGCAAAGAATCCGTTACCTAATCACGCAGATAAGGGGGTGAATATGGTTAGCGAAGGTACGGGAGAAGAAGTCAAGACTGACATTGCTGAAGTAAAAACTCCATTAAAACGGGTCTGGAAAGAAATGGCGAAAAGAGGTTTAGTTATTTCAGATTCTGAGGAAGAGCATGAGATGGGAAATTATTGTGAATTTCACCATAAAACAGGGCACGAAATCCAAGAATGTGAGGGATTTAGGGCTTTGGTTCAAAGCATGATGGATAACAAGGAAATGAGGTTTTACGAAGATGCGAAAGAAATGAGGAGCATATGCGCGACAGAGTTGGGAACAAAGGCTCCAAATCATCCTGTGGTCATTATCTCACGCCCTAAGGGTAATGAGGTTAGGGCTCAAGTAACACCAAAAATTGTAATCCAGAAACCATTAAATTTCTCTTATAGGGATAACAAAATGTTGCCGTGGAATTACGGGTGTAATGTGACCATTTTGGGAAAAGAAGCAGAAAGAAATCAAGAAATAGGTTCTTACACGCGCAATGGAAAAAGATATGACGCTCAAGCAGAGTCGTCCAGGGAAGAGAATTGGAGGAAAGAACAGAGGAAAGGGAAAGCAGTAGAAGTTGAACCATTGGTAAATGAACCAATAAAAGAAAAGGAGGCAAAGGAGTTTTTGAAGTTTTTGAAACACAGTGAATACAGTGTTGTGGAGCAACTGCACAAACAGCCAGCCCGCATTTCTGTATTAGCTTTACTCTTAAACTCAGAAGTACATCGGAATGCACTATTAAAGGTGCTAAACGAAACATATGTGGCTGACGATATTTCGGTAAACAAGCTGGATCGGCTGATCAACAATATTGGTGCTGACAATTTTATCTTCTTCAGTGATGATGAAATACCATCCGGGGGAAGAGGTTCTACTAAAGCCCTGCATGTTACTGTCCGATGCAAAGGGTACACACTCCCGGGGGCCTTGGTTGATAATGGATCTGCACTAAATGTATTGCCTTTGTCCACTCTTAGTCGATTACCAATAGACAGTTCACACATGAAAGCATGCCAGAGCATAGTAAGGGCATTTGATGGAACAAAAAAGGAGGTTATGGGGAGAATTGAGGTACCATTAAGGATTGGCCCAGTCACTTATGAGGTGGATTTCTTGGTAATGGATATTAAACCCTCCTACAACTGTCTATTGGGGAGACCGTGGATACACTCAGCAGGGGCAGTACCTTCATCATTACATCAGAAGGTGAAGTTGGTATCGGAGGATCGGTTGGTAACAATAGATGCAGAGGAGGATATTATCGCAATGATGACTAGCGATGCACCTTATGTGGACATCAACGATGAGGCACTAGAATGTTTTTTTCGATCGTTAGAATTTGTGAACGCGATGTTTATTGCGGAGGGAAACAGAATTCCAGTACGAAAATATCAGGACACTGAGATGGATTGCGATGATGGTAGGAAGAGGAGCCTTACCGGAAAGGATGGAAAATATCTCAAGGAAGAATAGGACAATGGAAGGAAAAGTTTGACAGATTTGTTTAGGGTAAAGAGAATGAAGCAGAAAGAAAGAAGTAGAGAAGAGAGAGAGAAGAAGGCGCGTTTGAATGGACATGAACTAGGTAGCTTTAACCTTTCCCACATATCTATATCTTTGTGTCGGGAGGATTTATTCATTCTGATGTGGAGTGTCGTAGCGGCATGGGAGAATGTTGGAAAATGTTTATACCAACGCCATAGAAACACGGAAAGGAGGGCTTTGTTGGAGATCTGCCCTCATAAGCCTGGAAGCGAGCTAAACAATTGGACTGCTGAAGAAATCCCTGTAGTCTTTAGGGCTTATTCAGAGTAATGCTCAAAACATTCCTGTTGTTTGTTGGCCTAGAAACGATGAATCTTTTGTGAAATAGACATTGGGCCTAAATATCATTATTTTAATGAAATACGTGTCTACGTTCATCTCGATCAGTCACTTTTTTCCTTTTATATTTTTTATTTGGTTGATTGTCTTACAAATAATTCTTTCATTTGTAATTCTTTTGCACAAGCATATTCATAAATTTATATTCTTGGTATATTCTTTGATATGCCCTCATAGGTCTTCAGATATCAATGACATGAGTAACGCTGCCTCAAACACGGAGCCTATTTTTGAGCAAGAAGTGTGTTCAGAGGGATCCCACGACTTTGAAAATGACGAAGATTATGATGCATCTCCGGACTTGTTAAGAATGATGGAACAAGAGGATAAGCATATCCTACCTCATAGGGAGTCGTTAGAAATAGTGAGCCTAGAGGATGGAAAGGAGGTGAAAATTGGAACTGAAATCACCGCAAAGACAAGGCAAGACCTCATTAATTTGCTCCGAGAGTTCAAGGATGTTTTCGCGTGGTCGTACCAAGATATGCCTGGGCTAAGTACTAACATTTTGGTGCATCGTCTGCCCATAAAGGAGGATTGTAAACCCGTTCAACAGAAGCTTAGGAGAATGAGACCTGACATTGTGTTGAAAATAAGAGAAGAAGTCAAAAGACAATTCGACGCTGGTTTCTTACAAGAGGTCAAGTATTCGGATTGGGTAGCCAACATCGTCCCTGTTCCCAAAAAAGATGGAAAGGTACGAATGTGTGTGGATTATAGGGATTTAAACAAGGCTAGTCCAAAGGACAACTTTCCACTGCCTCACATTGATACTTTGGTAGATAACACGGCGGGCTATTCATTGTTTTCTTTCATGGACGGTTTTTCTGGATACAATCAAATAAAGATGCATCCCGGAGACATGAGGAAAACCACATTCATTACCTTATGGGGAACATTCTGTTACAAGGTAATGCCCTTCGGATTGAAGAATGCGGGAGCAACGTATCAAAGAGCTATGGTGACTTTGTTTCACGACATGATGCACAAGGAGATCGAAGTCTATGTTGACGATATGATCGCGAAGTCTAGAACGGAAGAAGAACATGTTCAGGTCTTGAAAAGCTTATTTTTGAGATTAAAGAAATTTCAGCTCAAGCTTAACCCGGCCAAATGCACGTTCGGAGCCAGATCAGGAAAGTTATTAGGCTTCATAGTTAGCAAAAAGGGGATCGAGGTTGACCCAGACAAAGTAAAGGCAATACGAGATTTACCTCCCCCGCGCACTCAGAAGGAGGTTCGAGGTTTCCTAGGGAGGCTGAATTACATTGCTCGGTTCATCTCACAACTGACAGAGAAATGTGATCCAGTATTCCGGCTCTTAAAGAAACATAATCCGGGCGAATGGGATGAAGAGTGTCAGAGGGCTTTCGATAAGATAAAGCAGTACTTGGCTAATACTCCAGTCTTATCACCTCCAAGTCCAGATAGGCCATTGATATTGTATCTAACAGTGTTGGAGAATTCCATGGGATGCGTATTGGGCCAACATGATGAGACGGGAAAGAAAGAAAGGGCAATATACTATCTCAGTAAGAAATTTACCGATTGCGAAATGAGGTACTCATCAATTGAGAAGTTGTGTTGTGCTCTAATCTGGGCAACCCGAAGACTGAGGCAGTATATGTTGTATCACACGACTTGGCTGATTTCAAAGTTAGATCCTTTAAAATATATGATGGAATCGACTGCTTTGAATGGGAGAATGGCTAGATGGCAGATCTTGCTCTCAGAATTTGATATAGTATATGTCAGTCAGAAGGCCATAAAGGGAAGTGCAATAGCCGATTTCCTAGCTAGTAGAGCCTTGGAGGACTATGAATCTTTGAATTTCGATTTTCCAAACGAGGACTTGATGTATGTGGCGAATACTGAAGAAAATCCTCAAATAGATCACGTATGGAGGTTAAATTTTGATGGAGCTTCAAATGCTACGGGTAATGGAGTTGGGGCAGTCTTGGTATCCCAAGTGGAGATCATTATCTGTTGCTAGCAAGTTGGACTTCGATTGTACAAATAACATGGCAGAATATGAAGCATGTATTATGGGCATTCGTGCAGCCATTGAACGGAACATCAAAGTACTGAGAGTATACGGGGATTCAGCGTTGGTGATATACCAACTCAAAGGGGAGTGGGAGACTAGAGATCCTAAGCTGATCGGTTATAAAAACTAGTTCTTGAATTGGCTGAGGAGTTTGACGATATCACTTCTATTACCTCCCACGGGAGGAAAACCAAATGGCTGATGCATTAGCTACTCTAGCTTCGATGATTCAGGTGATAACTTGAGGCAATGAGGTCTGTTCAGATGAGTATCTCTGAGACCCCGGCTAATTGCTGCAATATTGAGGAGGAGGGAAAAGATGATTGTCCTTGGTATCGGAGTATCTTACAATATGTGAAGAATCGGGAATACCCTGATCAAGCGACAGAGAATGACAAAAGAACTCTGAGAAAGATAGCCATTGAATATGTCTTAGATGGAGAAGTGTTATATAAAAGAAGGAAGGATCAAGTACTGTTAAGATGTGTGGATGCTGTGGAAGCCAAGAAAATTTTGGAAGAAGTCCATGAAGGTATTTGTGGGACGCACGCCAGTGGTTTCACGATGGCCAGACAGATCATGAGATTTGGGTACTATTGGCCCACCATGGAAGGAGATTGTATTGATCATGCCAGGAAGTGCCACAAATGCCAAATTTACGGAGACAAAATACACGCGCCTCCTTCACCTCTTCACGTCATGACCTCTCCTTGGCCGTTTTCCATGTGGGGTATGGATGTTATTGGGCCAATATCACCAAAGGCTTCTAATGGGCATCGCTTCATCTTCGTAGTAATTGATTACTTTACCAAGTGGGTGGAAGCTGCTTCATATGCAAATGTCACGAAAGCAGTAGTCAGCAAATTCTTGAAGAAGGAGATCATTTGTCGATATGGAATGCCTGAGAGGATCATATCCGACAATGCGATGAACTTGAATAATAGCACAATAGCTGAAGTTTGTAGCAAATTTAAAATTAAGCATCATAACTCATCGCCGTATCGTCCCAAAATGAATGGTGCAGTGGAGGCGGCCAATAAAAACATTAAAAGGATTGTGGGGAAAATGACTGAAACCTACAAGGATTGGCATGAGAAATTATCATTTGCTCTCCTTGCCTATCGAACATCTGTTAGAACCTCTACTGGGGCAACGCCTTTTTCTCTGGTTTATGGAATGGAGGCAGTATTACCCATTGAGGTTGAAATCCCTTCTCTACGGGTGTTATCTGAGCTACAGTTGGATGAAGCCGATTGGATCCAATCTCGGTACGATCAGTTGAACCTAATAGAAGAAAAGAGGCTAAGAGCTATTCACCATGGGCAAATGTACCAGAAACGAATGATGCGAGCCTATAATAAAAAGGTTCGCCCCCGAGAATTTCGTGAAGGGGACTTGGTGCTAAAAAAGATTCTTCCTATGCAAAAAGATTTTAGAGGAAAATGGATGCCAAATTGGGAAGGCCCTTATGTTGTAAAGAAGGCCTTTTCCGGTGGAGCTTTGATCCTATGCGAGATGGATGGCAAAAGTTTACCAAATCCGGTAAACGCAGACTCCGTCAAGAAATACTTCACATGAAAGAAAGGGGAACCAAAGTGAAAACCCGTAAAGGGCGCTTTGCTTCCTAAAAAAAAAAAAAAACAACTTTGGAGAGGCTAAGGTGAAAACCCGTAAAGGGCACTTTGAGACCAAAGAGGGCTGAGTCGAAAACCCGAAAAGGGCGACTCAAGTATTGGGCAGGATTGGAACATCAGGACTTGAGCGGATCAAATTTTGATCAGGGGCATATGATGATCTTGCAACGTCTTGGAACATTGACAGAGTATTGCAGATCTCCTGAACACATGTCAAACTCAGAAGGGTCTTCGAAAAGTTTGTACAGAGAAACTCAAGCGGCGATAAACTGGGGCACCTAGTTCTTATGTGTATTCTTGAAATACATTTTCTTTTTTCTTCTTCCTTTGTGAAAACCCATTTCATTCACTTCTTTTTTTCTTCTTTTCGCATCTTTGATGTTTTATTTGAGTTATGATCAGAGCTGCTTTATTCTTATCCATTGTTATGATCTTTTGCAAACATTTGCATAGGAAAACGATTCGAACTAATAAAACTTTCAGAAGAGTTTTGCACTTACTCTGGAAAATTTCTAAATAATTAGGGACCTGAAAATGACTATTTGTTTAGAATACCAAGTTAAAGGTGAAATAGCTAGGAAGAAGAGTCTAAGTAAAACCATCTTTCAGATTTTGTCGTCTAAACATTGATTGAACAAAATGACAAGCTGTCGTGTTAATTACAAAGCTTAAATGAACAAGCAAGTAATGATCATCAGGCAATAGGAGAGGTTACCTCGGAGAAGAGAGCCTTCACTTACGCATAAGACTTTGGTATGACCTTGAGAATGGTGTAGGAAACCAGAACGGTTCAGATCCTATATCCCGAATTGTGATAAAGGAGGACAGAGGAAAAGCCACATATTTCTACCCTTAGATTGCTGTGAGAGAATGATGGTACAAATTTTGGCGTCCCAGTGGATATAACTTTGAGGTTTATATGGGGACAGTGGCTAATGTTTCTTCAGAAAAATCAGTCAAGCGAGAAGGCGTTGTAGCACATCAGTCAAAAACCTTGATAAACTTCGAGTAGTGATAACCTAAGCAAGATCATTCTCGGAAAAATAAAATTCTGCATTCATGTAAACACCATTCACATATGTCTAGTTAGAGCATTTGTTTCA
>NW_024403071.1:0-26003 GCF_007990345.1 Gossypium hirsutum | reverse complement strand
ATTAAACTTACTTAAATAAATGAACTAAAACATATATGCAATAATTATTCCAGCAACTAGTTTAATTAAAGAAGCATAATTTAAAGAACTTAATTTATGCATCAATAAATAATCCTAGGAACTAGATCAATTAAGAAGCATCTTATTTAATAAAGTTCAATAACTAACTCATGTATTAAAACTCTTAAGATAGTTAAATTAATTGATCAGCACTTATTTATTAAATAAACAAGTTAATTAAAAGAAACAATTGCTTGCAATAAATTCAAGTACGCTTTGAACGGTTTGAAGCACGACTATCAAATGGCCATCATCTTCCCAAGCTGTTCCACTAGCTTGCTATATTGCATTTCGAATCTCTTAGCTCGTGATCGAGTTATTGGTCCTGGGAGCTCATGGATTCGGTAGTAATTTCCCGGCTAAGGTTGCATAAAGATCAATAAAAATCGCTAAAACAGAAAACCGAAAACTGCGGAGTACTTGACAACTTGTTGAGGTGTTCCTATCTCAAAAAGATGAAATTAAATCTGGAATGTCTTAAATATTGAATTTTTATCTGGAAGTTTGGGCACCAATCACCCCGCTGAATCTTTTTTTTTATTTATTAATTTCTTTTTTTGATTTTTTTGACTGATTTTTTGCGGGATTATTTTTTTATATCATACAGGCCAAATATGTATGTAAATTTCAGATATTGGAAACTTTACACTAATGAATTTTTTTCGAATAATTTTTCTGGTAAAACTGCTGTTTTGCTTTAAAAATTGGATAGTTAGAAACAACAAGAACAAAAGCCCAAAATCGATACAAATGATAGAGAAGTGCGCGGACCAAGATCGAGTTGCCAAGTACGGAACTCTACGGAAAACTCTAACAACAGATTGAAATAAACAAAGAAGAGATTAATTAAAATTAAATCTGGAATAAGAACCCTAAAAATCAGCAAGATCTAATCAAGAAACGAAACACTTATGAAAGAGGTTCTTGAAACAAGAACACAAATTGATTCCCAAGAATGAACTCCCACAAACCGATCTGTCAAGAACACCAAATCAGCAAGCAAATTAGATCGACCAGAATTTCTTGAAACAATTAGGGTTTATGCGTCAATGAGAAAGAAAGACATTGAAGGCATAAAACGGCTATTAAGGCTGAGAAAACGAGGGCGATCTGCTCAATTGACCACCACAAAAGTTTCCCCTAATTTTCCACAACCAAATTCACCCAAGAAGAATAAGTGTGAATTCGGCAAGAACCCTAGAATTTAGGGCTGATTGTCAAACTCCAGCAAAAAAGTGAAATTGATCAATTCTTTAAGATAAACGAGGGCTGGAAACACAAATAAAACAGCAAATAGATTAGAATTGAGATTCGGCACAAGTAGAATTAAATAAAAGAAATTGAATAGCAAAAATCAAAGGATAAGTCCTAAAGATCCTTGAAATCCCGAAAGATTTCACAAATCTCTTCAAACGGCTCTAATCTCCCCTCCAAAGAATATTGATGGCAAGAAGAAGGTTGAAGATGGCTCCCACAATCAAGAGATTGTTAAAACAACTTCTAAAGAAAGCTCAAGAGAGAATTCTTGGAGAAAACCCCAAAGAAAATTCTGCACTCTAACAAACTGAAATTTAATGTATTGAATGATAATAAGATGTGTTTACAAAGGGTGGCTGGCAATGCTTATATAGGCCTCTAACAAATCCTAATCTCACAAGTAACTAATAAAAAATTAAACCTAATTAATAAAATAACAAGGTAAATTCGGTCATGCACTTATATGGGCTGTTTTGGGCCGAATTTTACATGTAATGCTCCTAAAGATTAAAAAATTAAATTAAACAAGTAAGATGTTTACAAATTGGGCCCTTTGACATTTTGGCCTGATTTTCAACTAAGTATGAAGAAATTTCTTGATTGGGCTGGATTTGGTTATTGGGCCTCGCCTTTAAGAATTTGGGCTCGTGATCCATCTCCTACCAAAATTGGGTCGTTGACGCTCGTAATGGAGATCCAATGCGTTTTGGCTGCAAGATTTGGTTTCTTGGATCAAGATTTCCAAGATTTGAATCTTGATTTTCTTGATTCTTGAAATCTCTTCGAACAGCAAAATTGGGCAAGATTCGGTTTCTTAATTTTCTTGAAACAAGAAAGTGAATCTTGATTTTCTTGTTCTCTCGTGTATGCATCTAAGGCCTTGCTAACAAGCTCTTGAATGGTCCCATTTAGTTTGGACCGCATTTGTCGGGCCTTTGATCTCGTTATTGGGCCTTGTGGCAATTTGAGCCCATCACGTTCTTGAACTTGGATTGGGCCTTTATGACTCGTATCATTCGGGCTCATGTAGTGTGATTTCATCTTTGCCTATGTTGATCGTATGAAAGCGTCTTTCATTTGAGAGGTATTGAAATTGAAAGTTATCTTTCAGTATTTCGGGAACCTGAAAAGTAGCAACACAAGAAAAATTCATATCTTGGTTAGTGGAAACATTCCTCACTACCCTTTCCTCGTCTTTTTCTTTTGTTCTTTTTTTCGTCTCTCAATCTCATTCCATATTCACTCATTTTCTCGCATCAACATCTCTTGCCTCTCTTTTCTTTTTATTTCTTTTTGTGTCTTCCTTTCATTACAAAATAGAGATGTTACAAATGAACCAGAATGGAAAGACTCTCGTTGGGTATGTATGGAATGACTTGCATACGAACAATGATCCCCTTGGAAAACTTCACTCTCGAAACTTGCTTTACATCGTCTTGAATTCCTCGTTGAATTGGAGTCATGATATGAATCTATTCTCGAATATTCATTGGAGTTCGTCTTCTTGGCACGCTCATTTCTGCCCTCTCACTTGAATTAAGTTGTCCTTGTAAGGCTCTTTTCTCCACTCGCATCTCATTGATAGTAGCACTCAATGTTCAAGTATGGCAGCCCGTTCGTCTAACTGTTGTTGGAGCATTTTAAATTTATCATGGACATCATTATGGTCATCATCAACTTCACCAAGTCTAGACATTTTTTTTCTTTTTTTCTTTTAACATCCAGATGGGAGATGATGTTGATAACCAAGGACAAATATTTCCATTCTCGGTGTTTTATTAAAGGTAACTTATGTTCACTTATTATTAATAGTGGAGTCGTTCGAATGTAGTGAGTAGTTATTTGGTGGATTCTTTAAAGTTATCTTGTACCAAACACCCTAAGCCAAATCACCTTCAGTGGCTTAATGAATGCTCAGAAGTTTAAGTTACAAAACAGTCCTTGGTCACTTTTAAGCTCATGAATTATAAGGATGAGGTATGGTGATACGGGGTTGCGTGCAGACCAAGATCGAGTTGCCAGTCACGAGAAACTCCTATGAAAGGTCTAGACGAATCAGATCTGAATTCAAACAAAGAACAAGATTAAAGCAAATCAGAATTGAATTGAATTCCCCAAATTCAATTAAAAGAGTAGCAAGAAACAAAGAATAGAATAAGCGAATCAAACGGAATTGAAAGTATGGAAAGGATGCGAATCTGCCAAGGGATCGATTCGGCCAAGAATGCCTAATTTCCAGCAATCAATTGATCCCAAATTGAAGGAGATCCAATCGGCCAAACCCTAGGAATTGGGGATTTTTGAGAAGACTCTTTGCTGCCAATGAATGATGATTTAATTCGATTCTTTGAGTTGCATGTAGAACAGCACCTTAAATGCATGTCTCCTTTGCCATTAAGTAGTTGTTTTCAGCTGAATTAATTACCTGCAAACACAAAATAAATTCGGTCAAGACATAAATTAAACCTCATTAAATTCGGCAGCCTCCTTTAATACATAATTAACTCATACATGAAACAAAACAAGTTAATTAACATATTAATTTCGGCTGGACAATAAGAACAACAATAAATTCGTCACTTTTAAAGAACTTAAGACACATTTAATACTACTCTTTAATTCGGCTGAAACTAATAAAAAACATCAATAAATTCAGCATATTAAATAGATGTAATAAATAAAACACAATTAATTAAACTCAAAATTATTAAAGATGTTCAGATTTAAACAAATTAATTTACTAACACTTATTTGAGCTGAATTAAATAAATAAACTAACTTATTCAATTTATTTCAGCAAATGAAATTATAAGAATTAAAATAAACTCAAATTGAGCAAAACGATCCCATTGAATTGGAAACGAGCTAAACGGAGCTCAGTGAGATGCAATTGAGCTAATTTAGCTCGCATGGGTGTGCAAACAATACTTATGGAGCTGGTCCAAAAAATGTGCCCGGGGCGTTGATGTGAGCACGCCCCAAGCCCCATCAAGTTCTCATCTTGATTCCCTCGAGCTTCCAAGGGACCAATGACCCGAGCTAGGTCCAAGCGATTTCATGAAGTTGTTTCAGCTTTGTTGTTCAAGTTTCGGAAGGAGAATCAGCTTGTTGAAGATGAAGAAGCTCGATCCAACTCCTTGAAGAAACCATGCACCTTAGTGCAAGCTAATTTCAGTTCCATTTTAGCTTTTCTAGCTCGTTTCAACTCCGACCAGCTCAATTGAGCTCATTTCAGCTCAATCGAGCTCAATTTAGCTACAATTCAGCTCATTTATTTTATTGGTTGAATAATTAGAGTATTTTATTAACTTAGTTTAAGTTATTACAGCTCATAATTATGTTTTGATTTATTTCATGTTTTTAAAGTTGTCTTAGCCGAATTTAATATGTTTAGCTTAAGACTTTATTAAATTTGTCTATTTTAAATTTATGTGTTAATTAATATATCTATTTTTAATTAATTTGTTCATGTTTCATGTAGGTACAGCCGAATGTGGAGATTCATTCAAGCTAGGTGCATGAACGTCTACTTACAATGCATGATGTGGGAACACAATTAAAGATGATTCATGAATGGGCTGGTTCAGTGAACGTAAGGATGATGCATGAATGATTTAATACAATGAATGGAAGAATGCATGAATATTCACTTACATGCATCGGTTGCTGTCCATTGATCTCCTAAGTACCTATTCGGCCAAAAGACATCTTTTGAAGTGTCCATTCACACCTTGGCCGAATCTAGACAAAGCTATTGGCATCCCATGCATTCATCAGCCCTCAAGTACATTTCCTTACTCAGGAAGTTGGCCATTGAACATCCATACAGCCAAATTTGGACATCACTTTTAATGGATACATTTCTAGTTTAGTTTTACACATTTAAAGCCGAATTACTTAGTCTTTAAGCTTGTTTAGTATGACTATTCGGCTATCACCTGAACTCTATAAATAGTTCATTTCTCTTTGTAAAAAGGTTAGACAGAATTTGATTATTAAACTTAATAGAACTTTTGTTCTTGTGAGGTTACCTCCTCTCTTCTTTCGTTCGAGTCTCGAAGCGACTTATCTAGCTTGCTAGTGGCGTCCATCCAAACTCAATTGAACTTATCACCAAACCGGTGTGGCATTCAACCATAATTTTATACCTTTGGTTCTTACCTCTATATAGGTATTGGGTCAAGGTTCGCTTCTATCCTTAAGCAATATAAGACTCGGGCAATACTTTTAGTATTGAACATTCTTGATGTTTAAGTTTTATTTTCCATCTCCATCAATTACCTTTTTCTAACCTACCTTGTTTCTATTCTAAACCGAATTTATCAACACCAAACCACTCATCTAAACCCTCTCAAAGCTTCCGCAACCCTTAGCCTAAATCACCCAATTTTGACAACTCCAACTACTCCTCGTAGACGATCGGGCAACTTTGTGAAACGACTCGATTAACCTGGGCCGGATCACATCATTTGGTATCAGAGCTACTAAAACGAGGAATGCCGACGTTCGTACCAAGCTCGGAGTAGGTTCGTAATGTAAAAAAAAAGTCAAAAAAAATCAAAAAAATTTTGAGTTGGAATTTAATTTTTTTTCTCTTCCTTGTATTTTGTTTACTATTGTATTGGATTTAAAAAAAAAGAGAAGAAATTCAAAAAAACAAATCGAAATTCAAAAAAAAAGAAGTGAGCAAAAAAAAGTAAAAAAAAGTAAAAAAAAGAAAAAAAAGTGAAAAGTCTTGCGAGTTTTATTTTCATCTCTTATTACTCCGATCATCAGTTTCCCTTCCTACCATTATTTACCCATCCCAACGCCACACTTTAAACTAATTTTTTTTCTTTATTCAGCCTACCCTACACCCAACATTATCCCTTGTAACCCATTTTGAAACCGACCCTCAAGTAGCAAATTAAGTCTATCGAGACGAATTACGAATTTGTGAGACGAGGTCGAGTGGTAAAAGGCAAGAGAGCTTGAGTTCATTCGAAAAAAAAGCCTAAAAGAGAGTTCAAACACGAGTGAGTGAATTTTTCTTTTTGAGCGAACTTGAGAGATTTGTGGTGAGAATTATTTTTCTTTCTAATTTAACTTTTGTTTTCTAATATTTTGTTGAAGCATGTCTGAAGAATTTTCTGAATTTGAATTCCAAATGTGGAGACAAGAAATGAAAAGGATAAAGCGATCTGAATTTCGACAATTCGACACAGATAAAGAAGATTTGACATCTACTATCGTTGACATCAAGATTAGTGCAATCCTTCAAAGATTGGAAAATGAACCACAATGTGAAGATATGTTTCACACGCGTTGCCGTGTCCACGATAAAGTTTGTTGCCTCATTATTGATGGTGGAAGTAGGTCAAACATGGCTAGTATTCGAACGGTAAAAAAACTTGGCTTGGCCACTACCAAGCATCCACGACCCTATCAACTGCAAGGACTTGGTGTTGAAGGCAAATTTGAAGTTACTCAACAAGTGCGTGTTGCATTTTCCATCGGAAGATACCAAGACGAAGTCCTTTGTGATGTTGTGCCTATTCAAGTCTGCCATTTGTTGCTAGGAGAACCATGGCAATCGGATCGCAAGGTCATTCACGATGAACGTACCAATAGGTATTCCTTCAAGCATCAAGGAAGGAAAATCACTTTAGTGCCGCTCACACCGGAACAAGTGCAAGAAGACCAATTCAAAATGAAGCAATCCATTGAGCGAGAAAAGGAGAAAGAGATTGAAAAAGAAATTGAAAGAAAACAAAAGAAAACGAAGAAGAAAAAGAAATTGCAAAAGAAAAGAAATCGAAAAAGTGAGAGAAAAAGAAAATGAAGAAAAGAAAATTGAAAAAGAAAAGCGAAAAAGAATTTGAAAAAGAGTTTGAAAAAGAGAAGAGTGAAAAAGGAGAAAGTAATCGAGCAAAAGTGAGGAATGTTCTAACTAACCCATTTGCAAGTTTGCCGTGTAAAATTTCTTCTTTCCAGGTTTCCAAGGAATCGATTGACAAGTTTCGACTTCAATACCTTTCGAAAGAGAGAAGGTTCACCTTGGTTGAAAAAGGTAACATCCTCAATGATCGTAGTTCGCCTAAGCCAAAGGAGGAGCAAGGTATGAATGTTGAAAATTTTAAAGCACCTCTGCCTTATTCGATTGTTGATGGAAACCTTGTTGATGATTTGTCCTTTAAAAATGATCTGAATTTTGATGTGGTTACTTGTCATTCTTTGATTGATAATATCATATTTGCGTGGAATGATGGCAAGAAGAATAATGTTTTTGGAAATTGTGATGCTGATGAGCTTGTTATTGAAATAATAAATATTCGGCATTTGCAAGATAAGAAAACATATAAGCCTTTCCATCTGCTTGATTTGAGTAAAAATGTGCACTCATTGATCTTTTATGAGAAACTACTTTGTCTAAACAAGAATGTACGTATGAGAGTTGAGATGCATGAATGCTTGAAAACATGCATGTCTTTGATTTGTTTGTTTGATACGCGGATGACATGTAAAATGGTTAGTGCACTTAAAGTTGAAGATGGTGTCTCAAATCTGCCATGTTGTATAAATTTTGCATGTTTGAAAAAGCCTTTGCTGTTTTTAACAAAGAATGACCAAAACCGTGTGTTTAAGCCCAGAGCAAGTTATCTTAAGTTGTTGATAAATAAAGGTGAGTACTCTAATTTTGTTTGGAATAAATATGTTGAATCTTCTCATCTTTTCCGAATCTTATCGCTATGTGTGAATAGATGTGTGAACCATTTGTGCTTGCTTGATGTTATGACTTTAAATTTGAAAACGAAGTTGTTGAACTATGACAAGTTGCAAACGCTAAATCGAAGCTTTGGCTCTACATCATTGTTCAAAGTTTTTAAGTCATGGATTTTTGTTGTCCAAAATTATAATTCCCGAATGCTTCTTGTTTTTGGTATATCTCCAACGAAGAAATTCTTAACTCATTGCGGAAAGGTAAAATCAACTTTCACTTTTGATCCCGGCATTGGTTCATTTGTTCAATTTTTGCATAAGATCTTAAGACCTTTTGAACTTATAAACCATGGTGTCACTAATCCATTTAATTTTTGTGTAGGTGACACTTCGAAGTGGTTCCCTCCTAAAGAGGGAGGGTATAAACATAAATTGTGTCCTACTCAAGGCATGTCTGATTTGCAGGTTTTTGGGAGCAACTATGCCAATTCCATCGACAAAAGGGCTGGTGACGATGTAAAATTTTTTCCGAGAAAATGGCCCGATTTGGGGACAAATCGCTTTAAAGAGGGAGGGAATGATGTGAGCACGCCCCAAGCCCCATCAAGTTCTCGTCTTGATTCCCTCGAGCTTCCAAAGGGACCAATGACCCGAGCTAGGTCCAAGCGATTTCATGAAGTTGTTTCAGCTTTGTTGTTCAAGTTTTGGAAGGAGAATCAGCTTGTTGAAGATGAGGAAGCTCGATCCAACTCCTTGAAGAAACCATGCACTTTAGTGCAGCTAATTTCAGTTCCATTTTAGCTTTTCTAGCTCGTTTCAACTCCGACCAGCTCAATTGAGCTCATTTCAGCTCAATCGAGCTCAATTTAGCTACAATTCAGCTCATTTATTTTATTGGTTGAATAATTAGAGTATTTTATTAACTTAGTTTAAGTTATTACAGCTCATAATTATGTTTTGATTTATTTCATGTTTTTAAAGTTGTCTTAGCCGAATTTAATATGTTTAGCTTAAGACTTTATTAAATTTGTCTATTTTAAATTTATGTGTTAATTAATATATCTATTTTTAATTAATTTGTTCATGTTTCATGTAGGTACAGCCGAATGTGGAGATTCATTCAAGCTAGGTGCATGAACGTCTACTTACAATGCATGATGTGGGAACACAATTAAAGATGATTCATGAATGGGCTGGTTCAATGAACGTAAGGATGATGCATGAATGATTTAATACAATGAATGGAAGAATGCATGAATATTCACTTACATGCATCGGTTGCTGTCCATTGATCTCCTAAGTACCTATTCGGCCAAAAGACATCTTTTGAAGTGTTCATTCACACCTTGGCCGAATCTAGACAAAGCTATTGGCATCCCATGCATTCATCAGCCCTCAAGTACATTTCCTTACTCATGAAGTTGGCCATTGAACATCCATACAGCCGAATTTGGACATCACTTTTAATGGATACATTTCTAGTTTAGTTTTACACATTTAAAGCCGAATTACTTAGTCTTTAAGCTTGTTTAGTATGACTATTCGGCTATCACCTGAACTCTATAAATAGTTCATTTCTCTTTGTAAAAAGGTTAGACAGAATTTGATTATTAAACTTAATAGAACTTTTGTTCTTGTGAGGTTACCTCCTCTCTTCTTTCGTTCGAGTCTCGAAGCGACTTATCTAGCTTGCTAGTGGCGTCCATCCAAACTCAATTGAACTTATCACCAAACCGGTGTGGCGTTCAACCATATTTTTATACCTTTGGTTCTTACCTCTATATAGGTATTGGGTCAAGGTTCGCTTCTATCCTTCATCAAATTTCACCTTAAGCAATATAAGACTCGGGCAATACTTTTTAGTATTGAACATTCTTGACGTTTAAGTTTTATTTTCCATCTCCATCAGTTACCTTTTTCTAACCTACCTTGTTTCTATTCTAAACCGAATTTATCAACACCAAACCACTCATCTAAACCCTCTCAAAGCTTCCGCAACCCTTAGCCTAAATCACCCAATTTTGACAACTCCAACTACTCCTCGTAGACGATCGGGCAACTTTGTGAAACGACTCGATCCACCTGGGCCAGATCACATCAGGCGTGGTCGTATCATTAATGGATTGAAACCATAAACAATTTCAAAAGGAGAAAATTTGGTAGCTGAATGAACAACTCGATTATACGCAAACTCCACATGTGGTAAGCATTCTTCCCCAGCCTTCAAATTCTTCCGAATAATAGCTCGAAGCAATGTAGACAGAATCCGGTTGACCACTTCGGTTTGGCCGTCCGTTTGCAGATGGCAAGTGGTTGAAAAAAGCAGCTTCGTTCAAGACGCCCCCATAGCGTCCTCCAAAAATGGCTAAGAAACTTCGCGCCTCGGTCGGACACAATCGTCCTAGGCATGCCATGCAACCTGACCACTTCTTTGAAAAATAAGTTAGCAATATTCATGGCATCATCAATTTTATGACATGCTATGATACGAGTCACAAAGGCCCAACCCAAGCTCAAGAAGGTGATGGGCTCAAATCAAGAAAATCAAGATTCACTTTCTTGTTTTCAAGAAAGTCAAGAAACCGAATCTTGGCCCAATTTTGCTGTTTGGAGCGATTTCAAGAATCAAGAAAATCAAGATTTCAAATCTTGGAAATCTTGGTCCAAGAAACTGAATCTTGCAGCCAAAGCGCATTGGATCTCCGTTACGAGCATCAACGACCCAATTTCGGTAGGAGTTGGATCACGAGCCCAAATTCTTGAAGGCGAGGCCCAATAACCAAATTCCAGCCCAATCAAGAAATTCCTTCATACTTAGTTGAAAATCAAGCCAAAATGTCAAAGGGCCCAATTTATAAACATTTAATTGTTTAATTTAATTTTTTAAGCTTTAGGAACATACATGTAAAATTCGGCCCAAAAACAGCCCGTATATATGCTTGGCCGAATTTTCCTTTATTTATTCTATTAATTAGGTTTAATTTTATTAGTTACTTGTTAGATTAGGATTACTTGAGGCCTATTTAAAGGCATGGCCGGCCACCCCTTTTACATAACACTTAGATTCATTCTTAAATTTCAGATTTGAGAGAGCAGAATTTTCTTTGAGTTTTCTCCAAGATTTCTCTCTTGAGTTTTCTTTAGAAGTTGTTTTAACAATCTTTGGATTGTGGGAGCCATCTTCAACCTTCTTCTTGCCATCGATATTCTTTGGAGGGGAGATTAGAGCCGTTTGAAGGAATTTGTGAATTCTTTCAGGAATTCAAGGGTTCTTAGGACTTTTCTTTATTTCTTGCTGTTTCATTTTATTTCTTTATTCCTACTTGTGCCGATTCTTTATCTCATTTGTTTGCTGTTCTTCTTGTGTTTTTCCAGCCATATTCAACTCAAAAAATTGAATTAAATCATCATTCATTGGCAGCAAAGAGTCGTTCTCAAAAATCCCCAATTCCTAGGGTTTGGCTGATTGGATCTCCTTCAATTTGGGGATCAATTAATTGCTGGAAATTAGGCATTCTTGGCCGAATCGATCCCTTGGCAGATTCGCATCCTTTCCATACTTTCAATTCCGTTTGATTCGCTTATTCTATTTCTTTGTTTCTTGCTGCTCTTTTAATTGAATTTGGGGAATTTCAATTCAATTTTGATTTGTTTTTAATCTTGTTCTTTGTTTTGATTTCAGATCTGATTCGTCTAGAGCTTTCATAGGAGTTTCTCGTGACTTGGCAACTCGATCTTGGTCCGCGCGCACCTCTTTATCATGCTATAAAATGAGCCATTTTTGAGAACCTATCTACAACCACAAATATTGAATCTCGGCCATTTTTACTCCTTGGTAATCCTAGCACGAAATCCATAGAGATATCAGACCAAGGGGTTTCGGGAATGGGCAATGGCTTATACAAACCATGGGGCTTAATTCGTAACTTAGCCTGTTTGCAAGCAATGCATCGATTACAATATCGTTCAACATCTCGTCGCATCTTGGGCCAAAAGAAGTGTTCGTTGAGTGTGGCTAAAGTCTTGGCAACTCCGAAGTGCCCCATTAATCCACCACTATGCGCTTCCTCAATCAACACCTCTCGAACGGACCCTTGGGGTATACAAAGCTTCCCTTCTCGGAATAAGTACCCATCATGTCGATAGTACTTCTCATAAGCTCCTTTTTCGCATAACCTGAAATGTTCACCAAAGTCAGCATCTTCGACATATAAGTCTTTGAGAAATACAAACCCCATCAATTTTGCATCCAAAACATTTAGTAAAGCATACCTCCGGGATAGTGCATCAGCCACTACATTTTCCTTACCTTTTTTATATTTAATAACATATGGAAAAGATTCGAGAAATTCTACCCACTTAGCATGCCTCTTATTCAACTTGTGGTCGGTGTGTATTACGAATTCTTTGGGCCAAAGATAGTGCTGCCACATTTCTAAGGCTCGAATCAACGAGTAGAGCTCCTTGTCGTACGTTGGGTAGTTTAAAACGGCACCGTTGAGTTTCTCGCTAAAATACGCGATAGGGCGTCCATCTTGCATCAACACGGCTCCAATACCTAAACTTGATGCATCACACTCTAACTCGAAAGTTTTATCAAAATTAGGCAATGCTAATAAGGGTGCATGAGTTAAACAATCTTTAATTTTCAAAAAGGATTTTTCTTGTTCCTCTCCCCATACAAAACTAGAATTCTTACGAATAACCCCAGTTAAGGGTGCGGCTAAGGTGCTGAAGTTTGGCACGAATCGTCGGTATAAACTTGCTAATCCATGGAAACTTTGAACTTGGGAGACATTCGCCGGACGGGGCCATTCTTGGATCGCCTTGATCTTCTCTTGATCGACTTCAAGACCCTCCGAGCTAACAACAAAACCTAAAAACACAACCTTGTTAGTGCAAAAATCACATTTCTTCAAATTAGCATACAAGGTTTCTTTTCTCAATACTTCCAAAACAGCCTTTAGATGTAAAACATGTTCATCCAAATTTTTACTATAGATCAATATATCATCGAAGTATACTATGCAAAATCTACCAATAAAAGGCCTCAAAACGTGATTCATAAGCCTCATGAATGTACTCAGGGCGTTTGTTAAGCCAAAGGGCATAACGAGCCATTCGTAAAGCCCATGCTTTGTTTTGAAAGCAGTCTTCCACTCATCTCCCTCGCGCATCCGTATTTGGTGATAACCACTTTTAAGATCAACTTTTGAAAACAAACTTGCGCCACTTAGCTCATCAAGCATATCATCCAATCGCGGTATAGGATGACGATACTTAATGGTTATCTTATTAATTGCACGGCAGTCCACACACATCCTCCACGTTCCATCCTTCTTCGGAACGAGCAAAACAGGCACGGTGCATGGACTAAGGCTTTCACGCACATAGCCCTTTTCAAGAGTTCATTTACTTGCTTTTGTAATTCTTTCGTCTCTTCAGGATTACTCCAGTAAGCAGGTCGGTTTGGAATCGCGGCTCCCGGCACAAGATCTATTTGGTGTTCAATTCCACGAATAGGTGGTAACCCACTCGGGATTTCTTTTGGGAAAACATCTTTAAAATCCTGCAACACAGACAAAACAGAAGAAGGTAACTTGTCATCAAGTTCGTTAGTACCAAATAAGCTTTCCTTGTACAAAAGAACCAACAATGGTTGCTTTAGCAACATCGATTTCCTAACTTCTCTTTCTTTTACATATAAACTCTTTTTTTCATTTTCATCACTCGTTTCTTTTTCTTTCTCTTTTGAATCACTCTCTCTTTTTTTATCACTCATCTTTTTGCTTTTCTTCTTTTCTACATTCTTTTCATTTTTTTGCTCTCGCTCACTTTCTTTGGATTTTTCAATAAAGCTCCTCATTTTGATTTGATCTTCATACACTTGTTTGGGTGTTAATGGAGCTAACGTCACCATTTGCCCCATATGTTTGAAAGAAAAATGGTTCGTGTATCCATCATGAATTGCTCGTTTGTCGAATTGCCAAGGCCGTCCCAAAAGAAGATGCCCCGTATGCATTGGCACAACGTCACACATCACTTCATCTTGATATTTTCCGATTGTAAATGAAATAAGCACTTGCTTGGTTACCTTCAATTCTCCACCATTGTTAAGCCATTGGAGTTTATACGGATGGGGATGTTTGGTGGTGGCCAATCCGAGTTTCTCCACCATCAATGTACTAGCCACATTTGTACAACTTCCCCTATCGATTATTACGCAACAAATCTTACCTTGCACTTGACATCGCGTATGGAAGATGTTTTCGCGTTGTTGATCATTTTTGGCACCTTGCAAAGTAAGACTTCTTTTCACAACCAAGATTTCTCCATTCTCGGCTTGTTCGATGTCTTCCTCTTCTTCGAGTTGTTCAACAGCCTCGTTCTCTTATTCACTTTCAGATTCAATTTCACCATCATCTCGAACAAACATCGCATTCCGGTTCGGGCATTGGCTTGCGATGTGGCCCCTTCCAAGACATTTGAAGCACTTAATGTCTCGAGATCTATTTGGTTGGGCATCCATCTTTCCTTTACTCAATTCGGCCATTGGTTTGTTGAATTTGGTAGCTCCACTTACTTCTTTATTTCGACTCAGCAAGTCTCGTTTGTTGGACCCTTGCCCCCACCTAGTCGTAGAAGAAGTATTAGGGAAAGAGCGGAACGTACCTTTTCTCTTTAATTATTTTTCAACCTTTATGGCCATATGGACCATATCAATGACCTCGACATAATGATGTAGCTCCACAATATTTGCAATATCTCAGTTAAGGCCGACGAGAAATCGAGCCATGGTGGCTTCTTGATCTTCCTCCACATCGGCGCGGATCATGGCCACTTCCATTTCCTTGTAGTAATCCTCCACGCTTCGTTGGCCTTGAGTTAGACTTTGGAGCTTTTGATACAATTCCCAGTGATAGTAAGCCGATATGAATCGTTTTCTCATTATCGCTTTCATTTCTGCCCATGTAGACACGGGACTTTCTCCATTGTATCTTCGGCTCATCGTGAGTTGATCCACCATATTATGGCATAGTCAGAGAATTCTATAGCAGCTAACTTCACCTTCTTGCTTTCTGAGTAATTGTGGCACTCGAAAACTAATTCCACCTTCTTCTCCCATTCAAGATAGGCCTCAGGATCCGACCTTCCTTGAAAAGCAGGAATTGCCATCTTAATATTCTTTAAGTCATCATCGGGCCGCTCTCGGTCTCTTTGTCCCCGTGCTCGTTGACCTTGTCACCTCGCACTTTGTCGCGATGCTCATTCACTTTCAACGTCACTTGGTTCATATAAATCATTGGCATGTTGCCATGGACGTTCTTGCTGTCTTCTTGGAATAGGAGGGGTGTTCGCACGTTGGCTTCGTTCCTCCATTTGTTCCATTCGTTCATGAAGGGAATCGAATTGAGGTTGGAACAAACGAGAGATTTCTCACACGATTGCTTAAACTTGAAGATCGGGAACTCCGCCTCCGGGAACATTCCTTCTCGGTTGAAGATTAACTCCTCCACCAGTGGCATTCGAGGCTCCTCCACTTGTTGCTCGTCGTTCCGGGCTCCTAGACATGATGATTAAAATTAAGAAATTATCCTCACCACAAAAACCTCACAATTTCTCTCACAAGAAAAGAATTCACTCCTCTCATGTTTCACTCTATTTCCGGCTTTTATCTTGATGTACTCTCTTGCCTTTTACCTCTCAAATCCAACTCTCGATATTCTAAAAAGCTACTTAGATTTATCCACACTTGTGGGTGGCTTCAAGGGCTAAACAAAGGAAAATTGTATGGTTTGGGGTAGGCTCGAAAGAAAGAAAGGTTTAAAGATGTGGCGTATAAAATGAATTCACTAATTGGAAAAAAGAAGAATCACTTGTTTGGAACAACAATCACACTTGAATTTTTTTTTAATAGCATGAAATTTCACTAAGATGGATATGAAGGAGTATAGAATGTGATTTTGGAAAAAAAATTTTGAAGTGTCTCCAGACTTTTTTTTACGGATATTTCACGTTCTTTTCGTCCGCACCTAGACCGTATACGATTTTTTTTCAATTTTTTTTCTTTTCAATTTTTTTTCAATTTTTTTTATCGAAACTACAATTTACGTACCTAAATTAACCAGCTCTGATACCAACTGATACGAGCTCATTTCGGATGATGTGACAAGTCGTATTATGTTCCCGATCGAATTTAGGTAGTGTCGATTTAGTTCAAATTCAATAAGATGAGTTATAATGGTTTTAAATGACTTAGGAAGCAAAATGGGGATAAATGGTTTCCAATGAAACAAGAACGAACCCTTATTAGCAAATAAGGACCTGGGCTTAAAGGTTTCAAAGAAAAGAAAAGGATGGTAGATAAAACCGAGACCCTCTATTTAGCAAAATAGGAACCTTCGGTATATTTGTGAAGCCACACCAAGGGTGATAAGTTCGAAACAAAGTCAAATTGACGCCACTCGTAAAGATAAGTCAATTGAGCTTTGAAGAATAAAAAGAGTGAATTTCTCACTAAAATTATATTTCATTCAGAAATTTGGCAAAAGTCCTTTTACAAGAAAATGAGTAACTATCTATAGCCTAATACCTAGTAGCCGAATGGACATATTCTAGACTTAGTTTCTAAGCAAACATTGAACAAAAAATGGCCAATGTAGGTTCGGCTGAATGGTGACCATATATGAAGCTTCCACATTAAGTAAATGAATCTTGGGAATGCATGTAGCAGCTACATTCGACTGATGAGCTTAAAAGATCATTCCATAGGCAACTCTTGCTGAAAAATTATCAATAATAAAGAGGGCACTTGAGCAGCCACATTAGGTGTGAATGAACGGTTTTGAAGAGCCTTAAAATGTGAACACCAAGAACCGAATGGCCAAAATGTATCCAGCAATGTGAAGGAAATAATGGCAGCTTGAAAAACTATCTCTTTAGCCGAATGGTCACTTAGAGAACTTCAATAATCAGCACACCATTTTTAATGTAGTTCATGCATGTATCATTAGGTGCATTGAATCCAACATGCATGCATCTTGCACACCACATTCGGCCAACCTTTCCCATGCATCTTCCACATTCGGCTGAACCTAAACAAAATAAATGAACCTCATTAATTTAACTCAATTCAGCTGAATTAATTTAAAACATAATATGAACATACTAATTAACATTAAGCTGAATTAAATATGTACTAAACAAGACACATTAATTCGGCTGAACATAACTAAATTAATGTAATATATTCAGACAAATTAAATGACATCTAGACACCTTTAATTCAACCAAATCTACATATTAAACACTTGTAATAAATTAAGACATATTTAAAAGCTGTAATGAAACTTATTTAAATGCTTATTTAAATGGTCTAAAATTCCAGCAGCAAATTAATTAGCTAGAACGAAATTCAGCTTCAAAGAAGTTGAATATGTTCAGCTCGTTTTTAAACTCCTTGCTATCATTTTCCTCAACCCGTTCCACCATTGCTAAAATAGCATCTTTGAATCGTTTAGCTCTAGCTCACGTTATTGGACCAATGGGCAGCTTGATGGCTTCTTGTTCGTTCTCCACTTGGTTCGTAGGCAAGCTCACATCAAAATTCGTATGCGGGAGGGGGACGAGTGGAAGACTGCGTTTAAGACTAAATACGGTTTGTATGAGTGGTTAGTGATGCCTTTTGGCCTCACCAATGCACCGAGTACTTTCATGAGGTTGATGAACCACGTTTTGAGGTCTTTCATTGGTCGTTTTTGCGTAGTTTATTTTGATGATATTTTAATTTACAGCGAATCATTAACTAAAAATTTTGAACATTTGCATGCTATTTTGAAGGTTTTACGAAAGGAAGTATTGTATGCAAACCTTAAGAAATGTAACTTTTGTACTGACAAAGTTGTTTTTCTAGGTTATGTTGTAAGTGCGAATGGACTAGAGTTGGACCAAGAGAAGATTAAAGCAATACAAGAATGGCCACGACCGAATAACATCAGCCAAGTTAGAAGCTTTCATGGCCTTGCAAGCTTCTATAGGAGGTTTGTACCAAATTTTAGCACTCTTGCTACCCCATTAACCGGTATTATAAAAAAAAATCACCTTTTATTTGGTCTGATGAACAAGAATCTGCTTTTGTTAAAATCAAAGATTGTTTGACTAATGCTCCACTTTTATGTTTGCCGGATTTTAACTAAATTTTCGAGGTGGAATGTGATGCTTCTGGAATAGGAATAGGTGCAGTTTTAACGCAAGATGGGCGACCGGTGGCTTATTTTAGCGAGAAACTTAATGGAGCTACGCTCAATTATCCCACCTATGACAAAGAAATGTACGCATTGATACGTGCATTAGAAACATGGCAGCATTACCTTTGGCCTAAAGAGTTCGTTATACACACAGACCATGAGGCTTTGAAGCATTTGAGAGGGCAAATTAAGCTTAACAAATGACATGCAAAATGGGTAGAATTCTTAGAATCCTTTCCATATGTGATTAAGTATAAGCAAGGTAAGGAAAATATCGTTGCGGATGCTTTATCGCGAAGGTATGCTCTTCTAAATTATTTGGATGTCAAGTTACTTGGTTTTGCTTATTTAAAGGAATTATATGCTGATGATTTTGATTTTGGAGAAGTTTACAAGTTATGTGTGCAAGGTGCGTATGACAGGTACTACCAACAAGATGGATTCCTATTTCGAGAAAATAAGTTGTGCATACCCCAAGGATTAACTAGAAATTTGTTGGTTCACGAAGCACATGGTGGGGGTTTAATGGGACATTTTGGTATTGCCAAAACTTTGGCCGTTCTTCAAGAACACTTTTATTGGCCAAAGATGAAATGAGATGTGGCTAAAGTGTGCAATCGTTGTATTGTTTGCAAGAAGGCGAAATCAAGGGTCCAGCCACATGGACTCTATACTCCATTACCAATCCCAGAAATGCCATGGATGGATATTTCTATGGACTTTGTTTTGGGTCTTCCTAGAACAAAGAATGGCAAAGATTCTGTGTTTGTTGTAGTTGATCAGTTTTCAAAAATGGCTCATTTCATAGCATGTAACAAAACTGACGATGCTTTAAATGTTGCCAATCTATTTTTTAGGGAGATTGTACGATTGCATGGCATTCCAAGAACCACTGTTTCGGATCGAGACACTAAATTTCTCAGCCACTTTTGGAGGACTTTATGGGGAAAGATTGGAACTAAGCTATTATTTTCCACAACAAGTCATCCCCAAACTGATGGCCAAATGGAGGTTGTTAATAGAGTTCTGTCAACACTACTGCGGGCCATTATACGTAAGAATTTAAAGACTTGGGAAGAGTGTCTACCTCACATTGAATTTGCATACAATCGATCGGTACATTCAGCTACCAAGTTTTCACCATTTGAGGTAGTGTATGTATTTAATCCCTTAACTCCATTGGATTTATTACCTTTACCTTCTGATAAATTAGTGCATGTAGATGGAAAGAAAAAGGCAGATTTTGTGAAACAATTACATCAGCGAGTTAGGGATAATATTGAACGAAGAACGGAGCAATATGCTCATCAAGTTAACAAGGGCCGTAAACGAGTAATATTTTAACCTGGTTGATACGAGGGTTGCGCGCGGACCAAGATCGAGTTGCCAAGTCATGAGAAACTCCTACAAAAACCCTAAACAATCAGATCTGAAACGAAATAGAAAATTAAATGATTAGAACTTTGAATTTCCAGATCTGAAATAAAATCCCCAAATCAGCAAAGAATCAAATTGAGAATAGAAATAAGTGTTAATAAGGGTTCTTGAAACCCTAAAGGAGATTGCGATTCTGCCCAATTGAACACCAAGATAGTTTTCCCCAAATTTTGACAATCTAATTTCACCCAAAAAGAGTATGGAAGAACCCTAGAAATTGGGGATTTTTGGGCTGATTCCTTAAGATAGAAAAGACTGAAAACACAATAAGAACAGAAAATAAATTAGATAAAGATTCAGCACAAGTAGAAATAAAGAAAGAATTGACAGCAAGAAATTAAAAGATAAGTCCTAAGAAGCCTTGAAATCCCGAAAGATCTCACAACTCCCTTCAAACGGCTCTAATCTCCCCTCCAAAGAATATCAATGGCAAGAAGAAGGCTGAAGATGGCTCCCACAATCAAAAGATTGTTAAAACAACTTCTAAAGAAAACTCAATAGAGAATTCTTGGAGAAAAACTCAAAGAGAATTCTGCACTTAAACAAATCTGATATTTTGATATAATTGAGAAGTTGTTTACAAGGTGGCCAGCCATGCCTTTAAATAGGCCTTATAACTAGTCCTAATCTAATTAGAAAACTAAAATAAAAAAACTCCTAATTATTTTAATATGGAAATTCGGTCAAAGGTCTTTATTTGGGACTTTTGGACTGAATATTTACATAAAATTTAAACTAAGTAAATAAAAAATAAAAATAAACTTTACAACTTGGGCCACTTTGACAATTTGGCCTGATTTTCAACTAAGTATATATGGATTTCTTGATTGGGTTGGGAATTTGCTTATTGGGCCTCGCCTTCAAGAATTTGGGCTTTTGTGACTCGTATCATTCCCCCATTCCTCAAAAAGATTCGTCCTCGAATCTGAAAAATCAAATGGACTCGACTTTCTTCGATCGAACGGGACTAATGGCAATTGAGTCCACTTTATAAGCAGAATTGATACGAGTCCCAAAGGCCCAACCCAAGCTTAAGAAGGTGATGGGCTCAAATCAAGAAAATCAAGATTCACTTTCTTGTTTTCAAGAAAATCAAGAAATCGAATCTTGGCCCAATTTTGCTGTTCGGAACGATTTCAAGAATCAAGAAAATCTTCAAATCTTGGAAATCTTGGTCCAAGAAACCGAATCTTGCAGCCAAAGCGCGTTGGATCTCCATTACGAGCGTCAACGACCCAATTTCGGTAGGAGATGGATCACAAGCCCAAATTCTTAAAGGCGAGGCCCAATAAGCAAATTCCCAGCCCAATCAAGAAATCCATACATATTTAGTTGAAAATCAGGCCAAAATGTCAAAGGGCCCAATTTGTAAACATTTTAGTTGTTTAAGTTAATTTTTAAGTTTTAGGAATATCACATGTTAAATTCGGCCCAAAACAGCCCAATAGGATGCATGGCCGAATTTTCCTTTGTTTTTTTTAATTAAGTTTAAATTTTTTAAGTTTTCTAATTAGATTAGGATTTGTTGGAGGCCTATATAAGCATTGGCCAGCCACCCTTTGTAAACATCTTATTATTATTTTTTCTATCAAATTTTAGATTTGTTGAGTGCAGAATTTTCTTTGGGGTTTTCTCCAAGAATTCTCTCTTGAGTTTTCTTTAGAAGTTGTTTTAACAATCTTTTGATTGTGGGAGCCATCTTCAACCTTCTTCTTGCCATCGATATTCTTTGGAGGGGAGATTAGAGCCGTTTGAAGAGATTTGTGAAATCTTTCGGGATTTCAAGGATCTTTAGGACTTATCCTTTAATTCTTGCTATTTTTGATTTCTTTCTTTACTTTTCTTTGCTTATACTTGTGCCGATTTCTCATCTGATATTTTGTTGTTCTTGTTTGTTTTCCAGCATTGATTAAACTCAAGATCTCATCGTTTAAGTTGTTCTCCTATTGGCAGCACCCATTCGAACCCAAAAATCCCCAATTCCTAGGGTTGGGCCGATTGGATTTCTTTCAATTTGGGAATCAATTGATTGCTGGAAATTGGGCATTCTTGGCCGAATCAATTCCTTGGCAGATTCGCATCTTTTTTTTCTTCTCAATTTCGTTTGATTCATCGATTCTATTTCTTTTCTTCTTGCTGCTCTTTTAATTGAATTTGGGAATTTAAAATTCAAATCTGATTCGGTTTAATCTTAATCTTTGTTTTTGATTTCAGATCTGTTCGTCTAGGATCTTTCGTAGGAGTTTCTCGTGACTTGGCAACTCGATCTTGGTCCGCGCGCATTCCTTTATCTTTTTGTATCAGATTTTGGGCGTTTTAGGTGTTCTTGGTTGATTTCTAAACTGATCTCAATTTTTTAAAGCACAAACAGCAGTTTTACCCAGAAAAATTGTTCGAAAAAATTCATTTAAGTGGGTAAACATTGTCCAATTGATCTGAAATTTTACATACATATTTGTGGAACTGTGATTGAATATAAAAAAATTAATCCCACAAAAAAATCAGTCAAAAAAGTCAAAAAAATAAAAAAAAATATGAAATTCAATAAAAATTTAAAAAAAGATTCAGCGGGTTGAATTTGGTGCCCAAAATTTCCAGATCAAAAATTCTATATATAAGGACATTCAATATTTAATTTCGTGATTTTTGAGATCAGGAACACCTCGAACGAAGTTGTCAAGTTACTCCGCAGTTTTTCGGGTTTTCTGTTTTCAGCAATTTTTATTGATTCTTAGCTGTAGGTTTTCATTTGTTTGCTTTTATTCTTCCGTTATGTTATCTAACACCTTCTTGTTTCTTGTGTTAGTAGGATTTACACGTGTGCACAACTCCTTCCTCGTGCACACGATCACTTGATGTCTCGTCAGTTTTTGGCATCCTAGTGCAAATTAGGATTCTTTGGTAGTTTGGTTCACACTCTCTAATTGGTTGATATAAACTCTGATAAAGAACTCACAAGATTGAATTCGACCTCATTGAGAATTTGATTTTTCTTTTTGAGTGATTAATGGTGAGGTTTGCTAACTTTTATTTTTGAGTGTTGAGTGTTTATTTTTTGCAGGTTTTGAAGATGTCTAAAGGTGATAATAATGATGCACTTATGAAAGTCCAACAACAGTTAGACGAACATATTGCTGCAATCACACAAATAAATGCTACACTTCAAGCATTGAATACTACTTTGAATGAGGTACGAGTGAATCAAAAACATCAATATCGAGATCCAATTAAGGAAGATAGGGATAACCAGCCCTATAGGTGCAGCCCTCAACGTGTCCCTAGAATGGATGATGATTTTCATGATCGTGGACAATCATCTTTGGCAAAACCAAATAGCGAGCAGCAACGAGACATCTCTTTCATACTCGCTGCTATGTACAAGGTAAGCTTTGTAGAGTAATTATTGATGGTGAAAGTCGCTCGAACATAGCCAGCACGACGATGGTGGAAAAGCTTTGCTTAACCACTACCAAGCATCCACAACCTTATTAACTATAAGGGCTTAGCAACAAAGGCTAATTTAGGGTCACTCAACAAGTGTGCATCGCCTTTTCTATCGGTAAGTATCAAGACGAAGTTGTGTGCGACGTAATGCCTATTCAAGCCTGCCATTTGTTGCTAGGAGAACCATGGCAACTTGATGCACCCTTAGCCCGGGAAATTACTACCGAATCCATTGAGCTGCCACGAGGACCAATAACTCGATCACGAGCTAAGAGATTTCGAAATGTAATAGCAAGCTATGTGGAACGAGCTTGGGAAGAGGGAGTGGCCGAATTTGATAGTCGTGCTTCAAACCGTTCAAAAGGCGTTACTTGCAATTTATTGCAAGCTGAATTTGTTTCTTTTAATTAACTTGTTTTAGTTTAATAAATAAGTTACTGATCAATTAATTTAACTTATCTTAAAGTTTTAATACATGAGTTAGTTATTGAACTTTATTAAATAAGATGCTTCTTAATTGATCTAGTTCCTAGGATTATTTATTGATGCATAAGTTAAGTTCTTTAAATTATGCTTCTTTAATTAAACTAGTTGCTGGAATAATTATTGCATATATGTTTTAGTTCATTTATTTAAGTAAGTTTAATATGTGTTATGATTAATAAGTGTTTTAGTGTGTTTAATAAACTCATTTTAATGTGTTTATTGTAGGTGACTTTTTAGCTTATAGTGGTTACAATTCAAGCTGTTACACATTTAATAGTGGCTGTTCAAGTTCTTTTGAGTTACAATTAAAGGGCTGTTAAAAAAAGAGCTTAAATCATTAAAAGGATTTTTAAAGAGCATTTTATGCCTTTAAAATTCAGCAGCAACTCTTCCACTTCCAGCGTTTTGGAGCTTTCAAGAGAAATTAATCAAACCTTTGAATGTCATTAAGGAGCAGGTTAAAAGATGGTGTCTATTCAGCTAGCCAAGGACAACTCAAGAGACATTTTTAAGACATTAAAAACATTCAAATCAGCTGAATTGAAATGATTTTATGGAAGGAGTTATTTGGTTCAAAGCATAAGAAAAACATCAGTTTTTATGGCACATTAAGTGGATGTTTTTTTACCATTCGGTACCTTGTTCTAGCATTATAATAGTTGTAATCAGCCTTAGAGAGGGACTTTTGCTGATATAGATGTTATATTTGAATTGTGAGCTATCCAATTCTCTTTTTCTTCGAATTATTTACTTGTCACATAGCTTGTGGCTCCTTTTTCTTTGTTTGCGCTTATCATTTGGTGTGGTTCAATACCTTTGTTCCTATCATAGTTGATAGTGGTCAAGGTTTCTTGCTGTTCTTTAAACGTTAACACCTAAGCACCATTTTGAGATTCGGGTCAACAATTCCCTTATTTGTTGGTTCATTCTCGGTCTTATCCAATTAATTTGTTATTGTTTCCTATCTATTTTGTTTATTACCTTTGTTTGAAGCCATTATTTCTATTTTGTTTCCTTTAAACCGCATTCTATTCTATCAATTCACGATCGGGCATCTAACGACTCGAATCAATCCGAACGAGTTCGTATCAAATTGGTATCAGAGTAGTGAATTTGGAGTAAGAATCGATATTGTCGGCAATAACGTATAGTAGTTTCTTCAAAAAATTCGAAAAAATCCAAAAAAATTCAAAAAAAAAATGGTTTGCTTCAAATCAGAGATTGGATATCAAGTTAAAAAAAAATTCGTGAAAAAAAGAAAGAGAGCTAGTTTTGAAATTTTGTTTTTTGCTACCCAAATTATAGTTTTACTACCTCTACTATTTGCACATCCAACCTTTCATTTTTGTTTCAGCTACTTTCCTTTGTCCTACAATATTCTTACCAAAGCCCAAACACCACGGTTGTAAGCCGACCCACAACAACTGCTTTTTAAGTTTAAATAATTCCTAAGAACTTAGAGAGGAGGAGTGAGTGGAAAGAGGCAAGAGAGTGGTGAGTTTATTCGAGAGTATAAAAAGCCAAGGAAAGTGAGATTTCTTTGTGAGTGGATAGTGAGAATTCTTTGTATGTGAGTTCATATTTTAAAAAAAAATATGTCACGAAGTCCGGAAAGAAAATCAAAATGTGGAAGGAGGGTTCCGTCCCGTAGAAATGTTGGAGGAAGGAGTGCCAGATCTTACCAGCTTCAAGCAATTATGCGAGAGTGGAGCAATTATTTGATAGAAAACTTGAACCAATTGAAGATCGAGTTATATCGAGTCGAGAGACGAGAAACAACGTGAGATGACTCCGGAAGATGCAAGACAAGAGCGAGAAGCGTCCAATTCAAGATCCTATGAAGCAAATGGACAAGAAAGTGATATCATTGCCAAAGTGTACGACGTCGAGGCCGTCAACGACAACGAGGTCCTAGAGATCGTGAACGACCAGATGACAATCTTAAGAATATCAAGATGACAATTCCACCATTCCAAGGTAAGAATGACCCTGAAGCTTATTTGGAGTGGGAAAAGAAGATTGAGCTTGTTTTTGATTGCCACAACTATTCGGAGAGTAAAAAGGTGAAACTCACGGCAATTGAGTTTTCTGATTATGCCATAGTGTGGTGGGACCAGCTTGTAACTAGTCGACGACGAAATGGTGAAAGACCTATCTCTACTTGGGGAGAAATGAAATCAGTCATGCGGAAAAGATTTATTCATCATACTACCATCGAGATCTTTATCACGACTTCAAAACCTTACTCAAGGAAATAGAAGTGTTGAAGACTATTATAAGGAGATGGAGATAGCAATGATTCGAGCTGAATATCGAGGAGGATCGAGAGGCAACCATGGCTAGGTTCCTTGCGGGTTTAAACCGTGACATTGC
>NW_024403070.1:0-26143 GCF_007990345.1 Gossypium hirsutum | reverse complement strand
GAACTGATGAATCTATTTTCATATGAAATAACGAAACAATAAAATGAGCGTATTTTATGAGATGTTTAAGTTTTTGTGAAACAGGGCCAGAGCGATTTCTGGATCCCCTATTCCGACTTTGGAAATTCACTATAAATTAACCAAGATAATTAGAAGTCATGCGCTATATGTGCAGATTCCTTTTCGAGTCTAGTTTCTTTAGAAACAAACGACATAAGTATTGAAGCCCTGTACAGGAGATATCTAAGTCGTAATGCATGAAGGGCAGAGTAGTCAAACCCTGAAACAGGGGAGACTTTAACTAATAAACTGTACTAATTGGCTTGACCAAAAATTCTATAAACAAATTTGTAGATGGACATATGAGTCTAGTTTTAAGAAAAATTTACGCAACTGGTTTTTGAGTTTTGGAACTCGAGATATAATTTTTAAGGTGACAGTGACGCAGTTAGCTAGCTTGTCTGGAAATTTTAATGGACTGTGCAAATAAATGAATTAAGTCTGTTAGCACCTCGTGTTCGACTCCGGCAACGGTCTCGGGTATGGGGTGTTACAATTTTATTGGTATCAGAGCTACGGTTTAGTCGATTCTAGGACTACCGTAATACGTTTGGGTCTAGCTATACATGCCATTATGTGTTTATTTGATAGTGTGGTGATTTCTGACAGTTAAAATGTGTTTCCTTATGAAATGGATCCCGATCCAACCGAACGGTAGCTGATGATCTTGAGAGTGTAGCGCCTGCTCCCGCATAAGGACAGTGCCGGTGGACTCTTAACCTATTGCTATAATCAGAATGATGAAGCTAGACAAGCTTTTTATAGCGTGATGAATGATTGGTTCAACCAATACATTCGAACTAATACGGCTGTTCCAAACCTCCATTCCCGACTAATACAACCCCGCACTACAATACCTTCGGTAACTGACCAAATAAGGTCAAATAAGCCCCCAGTTGACAGAATTTGAAAACACGGGGCTACTGAATTTAAAGCTACGGATAGCGATGATGCCGAGCAAGCTGAATTTGGTTGGACAACACTATTCGGGTACTCGATGAGCTATCTTGCACACCCGATGAGTGCCTAAAGTGTACTATCTCCTTCTACGTGATTCTGCCTACTATTGGTGGAATACGTTGACTTCTATTGTGCCCAGAGAGCAAGTAACTTGGGAGTTTTTCCAAACCGAGTTTCGAAAAAAGTATATCAGTCAGAGATTCATGGATCAAAAACGGAAGGAATTTCTTGAACTTAAACAAGGTTCCATGTCGGTTACTGATTATGAACAAAAGTTTGTAAAGCTTAGCCGGTACGCTCGAGAATGCATTTCTTCAGAAGCTGTGGTGTGTAAACGTTTTGAGGATGGACTGAACGATGATATAAAGCTGTATGTTGGCATTTTAGAAATCTGAGAATTTGTGGTACTTGTCGAACGAGCTTGCAAAGCCGAAGAGCTCAGTAAGGAGAAAAGAAAAGTTGATATGAGAGCAAGGAGTTTCGTAAGAGATCTTCGGGAAAGCCCTTTCAACAGTCATCGAGAAATTTAGAGATGATTTAGGCCGATCTAGAGACACTTCGGGCTTTTCTAGACGAGGTCGTGATCGACCCCCTGTGGGTACACGAGTCACTTCGGTCGCCAGTGTTGGAAAATGATCGTCGAGACAGAACGGAGTGCCAGTATTGTGGTAAATGGCATTCGGGGAGTTGTAGATTCCATAACCGCTCCTGTTACAAGTGCGAATCAGTTGACCACTTTATTAAAGATTGCCCGAGATTGTCTGAACAGAATGTAAATCAGAGTGGGAAACCGAGTGCTACCACTGCTCGAGGAAGACCATCTAGAAACACGGGAAATGCTAGTGGCGGTCAGAGAGGATCTAGAGATGCTACAACCAGATCTGAGGCTCGTGCTCCTGCTAGAGCTTATGCTATACGCCCACGCGAGGATGCTTCCTCGCCAGATGTTATTACCGGTACTTTTACTCTCTTTGATACTATGTGATTGCTTTGATTGACCCTGGTTCTACTCATTCTTATATATGTGAAACCTTAGCATCCAGTAAGACTTTACTTGTTGAGTCTACTGAGTTCGTAATTCGAGTGTCGAATCCCTTGGGTCGTTATGTACTTGTTGACAAAGTGTGTAAGAAATGTCCCTAGTAATCCGAGGTTCCTGTTTTCCGGCCGATTTGATGCTTTTACCGTTTGATGAATTTGATGTTATCCTCGGTATGGATTGGTTGACCGTACATGATGCAATTGTAAATTGCAAAAGAAAAACCATTGATTTGAGGTGTGTAAATAACGAGATAATCCGAGTTGAGTCTACGGAATTGAATGGGTTGCCAGCTGTAATATCATCGACGTTGGCTCAGAAAAATGTAAGAAAGGGGTGTGAAGCATACCTTGCATATGTACTTGATGACAAAGAGTTAGAAAGAAACCTGAATCTGTGCCGGTGGTTTGTGAATACCCGGATGTTTTTCCCGAAGAATTACTGGGTTTACACTGTTCGGGAGGTAGAGTTTAGTATTGAGCCTGTACCTGGGACTACATCGATTTCGATAGCTCCGTATCGTATGGCACCAACCAAGTTAAAAGAGTTGAAAGCTCAGTTACAAGAGTTGACGGATAGAGGTTTCGCTCGACCAAGTTCTCACCTTGGGGTGCACCAGTATTGTTTGTGAAAAAGAAGGACGGAACCATGAGGTTGTGCATCGACTATCATCAGCTGAATAAAGTGATAATAAAGAATAAATATCTGTTACCGCATATTGATGATTTGTTTGATCAACTAAAGGGAGCCTTGGTGTTTTCAAAGATAGATTTGAGATCGGGTTATTATCAGTTGCGAATTCGAGATTCGGATATACCCAAAACTGCTTTCAGAATGAGATACGGTCACTATGAGTTCTTAGTGATGCCGTTTGGACTCACCAATGCCCTTGCGGTATTTATGGATTTGATGAATCGGGTCTTCAGACAGTATTTGGACCGGTTTGTACTTGTGTTTATTGATGACATCTTAGTCTATTCAAGAGATGAGACCGAACATGCTGAGCACCTGAGATTAGTGTTGCAGATTTTACGGGATAAACAGTTATATGCTAAGATTGGTAAGTGCGAGTTCTGGTTAAGAGAGGTTAGCTTCTCGGGTCATGTGGTATCTGCATCGGGCATTCGAGTTGATCCGAGCAAAATTTCAGCCATACTTAACTGGAAGCCTCCGAGAAATATTACTGAGGCTCGGAGCTTTTTGGGACTAGCCCGTTACTACAGACAGTTTGTAAAGGGTTTCTCGATGATAGCCACACCAATGACGAAGCTACTTCAGAAAGATGTTAAGTTTGAATGGTCAGAAAAATGTCAGAAAAGTTTCGATCAACTAAAAACTTACTTGACTGAAGCTCCAGTGCTAGTGCAGCCTGAATCAGGCAAAGAGTTTGTCATTTACAGTGATGCATCCCTACTTGGGTTGGGTTGCGTATTGATGCAAGAGGGTCGAGTTGTGGCTTATGCTTCGAGACAATTGAAGCCACATGAGAAAAATTATCCGACCCATGATCTCGAACTAGCTGCCATCGTATTCGCTTTGAAAATATGGCGACATTACTTATTTGGTGAGAAGTGCCATGTATATTCGGATCACAAAAGTCTCAAATATTTGATGACTCAAAAAGACTTGAATCTACGATAAAGACGTTGGCTCGAGTTGTTAAAAGATTATGAGCTTGTCATTGACTATCACCCGGGAAAGGCTAATGTGGTTGCGGATGCTTTAAGTCGTAAATCACTATTTTCTTTACGAGCGATGAATGTACACTTGTTTGTTCTATCCGACAATGTGTTAGTAGCAGAATTAAAGGCCAAACCATTGTTGATTCATCAAATTCGTGAAGCTCAGAAAGTCGATGATGAATTGGTTGCAAAACGGGCTGAATGTGTTTCGAATATGGAATCAGAGTTTCAAATTGATGACGACGATTGTTTGAGGTTCAAAAGTCGTTTGTGTGTTCTAAGGAAATCAGAACTTATTTCGATGATTCTGAATGAAGCTTATTGTAGCCGAATGTCAATTCACCCGGGGAGTATGAAAATGTACAACGATCTGAGACGTCAGTTTTGGTGGCATGGTATGAAACGAGACATTTCCAATTTTGTTTCGAAGTGTTTAATATGTCATCAAGTGAAGGCGGAACATCAAGTGCCTACGAGTTTACTTCAGCCGATCATGATACCTGAATGGAAATGGGATCGAGTCACGATGGATATTGTATCTAGGTTGCCAGTATCGGCAAGTAAGAAAGATGCGATTTGGGTTGTTGTTGATAGACTGACTAAGTCAGCTCACTTTATCCCCGTACGTACGGATTTTTCATTGGATAAACTAGCTGAATTGTATGTTTCTCAGATTGTGAGATTACACGGGGTACCTATTTCTATTGTGTCAGATAGAGATCCGAGATTCACCTCGCAATTTTGGAAGAAATTTCAAGAAGCTTTGGGTACCAAGCTGCATTTTAGCACTGCTTTCATCCCCAAACGATGGTCAATCTGAGCGGATAATTCAGATACTCGAGGATATGTTGAGATGTTGCATCATTGAGTTTAGTGGTTCATGGAACGGTATTTACCTTTGATTGAATTCGCTTACAACAATAGTTTTCAATCAAGTATTAAGATGGCACCTTACGAGGCTTTGTACGGTCGTAAATGCCGCACACCATTGTTTTGGACAGAGCTCTGTGAAAGTAAGATTTTTGGAGTTGATTTGATTAAAGATGCTGAGCAGAAAGTAAGAATAATTCGTGAAAGTCTGAAGCAGCATCCGATCGTCAGAAGTCGTATGCGGATTTAAAACGAAGAGATATTGAGTATCAGGTGGGAGACAAACTATTTCTTAAGGTTTCACCTTGGAAAAAGATACTCAGATTTGGCCGTAAGGGCAAACTGAGTCCGAGATTCATTGGGCCGTATGAAATCTCCAACGAGTTGGTCCAGTTGCATATAGGTTGCTTTTACCCCCTGAACTTGAAAGGATTCACAACGTTTTTCATGTTTCGATGCTTCGACGTTACAGATCTGATCCTTCGCACATAATTAGTCTATCAGAGGTTGAAATTCAATCTGACTTGAGTTATGAAGAAGAACTGATTTGTATCCTAGCTCGTGAAGTGAAAGAGTTGCGAAACAAAAGGATTCCGTTAGTAAAGGTGTTATGGCTCAAACACGGAATCGAAGAAGCAACTTGGGAAATCGAGAACTCTATGAAAGAACGATACCCAAACCTATTTACCGGTAAGATTTTCGGGGACGAAAATTTCTTAAGTGGGGGAGAGTTGTGACAGCCTTAAATTGACCCTAGTCGGAAAGAGGTTTCGAGACCACGAAACCGAGTCTTATAAATAATTAAAAGTTATATTCTGTGTTTATGACGTGAGTAAATGCATGTGTGAAAGTTTCATACTTTAATTTGGTCAGTGTATGTGAAATTTATTAGTAGGGACTTATGTGAGACAATTTAGAAATGTGCTAGGCAAGTGCTAAAGTGGCCTATTAATATATGTGGGAAAGTGCTTGTACTTGCATGTCAAATTAGCCAAACTATAGGTAGTGGCCGGCCATGCTACAAATTATATAATCAAATGTGAATTTTATATTAACTTTAATTAGCTAGATGCCATATTAGTATGGAGGATGTAATAAAATAAAGAAATGATAATTAAAGGAAGGAAATGGGTGAAAGAAACAAAGTCTTCATCCATGTTTCTTCCTAGCCGATTCTAAAGAATGAAAAGAACAAGAGCATTCGGTGATGAAAACAAGTTGTATTCTTTGGTTCTTCTTGGCCGAAATGAAAGGAGGAAGAAGGGAGGAAAGCATTCGGTCATCTTAGGTTAATATTAAGGTAAGGTGTTCATATTAGTTCTTGAAATTTTAGTTGATCTTGAGTGAGATATCAAGTTATTTTTGTAACCCATGATGAAATTTTGATTTTGGAATGAGTAAGGTTTTCGACTATGGTAGTTAATAATGGTGAGTTTTGTTGTTTCATGTTAAAGTTAGGTGAATGATGATAGATGAGTGTTTGAACTATAAAAAGAATCATAGGTGAGCATTAGATACTAGGGGAAAGAATCAGCTACTTTGTTATGAACTAGGGCCGAATGTGAGTTTGGTTCTGTTTGAATATTACATGCTTGGTAGAATGGTGGATGAAAGTGCCGAATGTGGTCTTTGGTTTGGGCATAAGGAATAATAGTATGCATAGGTTTCAGCTTTGGTAGTACCTATGTAATTATAATTAGTTCATTTTGATGGTTTGGCATGAGGTGATAAATAAAAGTTTAAAGGTAGCTTAAGTTAACTGATGCTCACTAATGATTTCGAATTGAAGCTTTGTTAAGTTGTGAAATGAGTGGCCGAGAGAGCTATAGACTATTGCCGGATGTATGTTGGGTTAATAGAGTCTCCAAATTGATTATATGTGTGTATGCTATTAGAAATTCAAGGAATTCTCGGCAAAAATGTGGTTAGGGGTTAAGTCATGGGAACTTGGGGGTATTCATATGTGGACCTTAAGATTTTGTACACTATGACTATGTGAGTTAGGTGTTAAATAACTTAATCATGTGTATGCATGACCGAGTATAATCGGCCACATGAGTAAAGAAATGGGTTAATTGATATGTGGTAAATGTTAAGTGTTAAACGAAATGGAAATGATATCATATTGGAATATGTATACTCGACCACATGAATGAATACATAGATTGGTGTTGCATGTATTCGGCTGTAAGTAAGCGTATTGGTGGCTTAATCTTGACTTAGAAAATCGGCTAAAGGAGAATATTGGCTAATATGTTGAATTTGATTCATGATTTCATACATATATGACTCTAATGCCTAATATATATGGGCTAAGTACCTTGAATTCCTCTTTGATGTTCAAAATGATTAAATCGATTTAATTGTTAATATTAAGCTCAAGAGCAAAGGGGAACTAAATCCGATAAAGGAAAGGAAAAGGTGATCAAATAGCCATTGAAATCGTTCAACAGCATCCGAGGTAAGTTTTCGAGTAATGGAACTTAGATTATGATTCGATTAGATCATGTTATAAGCAAATCAAAATCATGCTCTTTGTATGTAGCTATTGAGCCGAAAATGATAATGCTTGATAAGTGACTTGTGTTTGAATTCTAGTTATGAAAATGAAATATAGATGTGTCATGATTTATTGATATGTGCATGAATATTCGGATGATAACCGGGCTAAGTCCCGAAGGCATTTGTGCTAGTGACTAATTTCGGGCTAAGCCACGATGGCATTTGTGCGAGTTACTATATCCGAGCTAAGTCCCGAAGGCATTTGTGCGAGTTACTATATCCGGGCTAAGTCCCGAAGGCATTTGTGCGAGTTACTATATCCGGGCTAAGTCCCGAAGGCATTTGAGCGAGTAGCTATATCCGGCTAAATCCCGAAGGTACTTGGTTTGGGAATGAGCAATCTTGCTGTAATAATTTCAATTAATACGCTCGTAAAACCCAACGATGAGGTATGTTTTGTATATGCATTGGAATAATTGATTCCTTTTAAATAGTATTCGCTAAATCGATTAACAAGCTTCCGGCCTTTAGTTGTGACAGCCCAAAATTGACCTTAGTCGGGAAGTGGTTTCGGGACCACAAAACCGAGTCATAAAAATAATTGATTTCCATATTCTATGCTTATTATGTGTGTACATGAGTATGTGGAAGTTTCATTCTCCAATTTTGCCAATTTCAAGAGAAATTATTAAATAGGGATTGATATGAGACATGGTGAAAATATGATAGGCTAATTTAAAATGGTCTATTAATGCATGTTGTGAAAATGATGGGTGTGCATGTCAAATTACCCAAAATTTGAGCTAGTGGTTGGCCATGCTATGGGTGGAAACATGTTGGGAACATGTTGGCCTAGTGAGGTATGTAGGAAAAAAATAAAATAAGGGGCATGGGCATAAAATAATGAAAAGGAGTATGATGAATACAAAAAAAAATGTGTGTAGTTGTTCCCCCCCATTGCCGTGAGCTAAAGAAAAGAAAGGAGAAAATTTTTGTTCATCCTTTCTCATCTTCATTTAGCCGAAACTAGAAAGAAAAAAAATAAAGAAAAAAAAATGCTCATCCTTTGGTTCATCCTTGGCCAAAAATTTTAAGGAGGAAGGAAGAAGAAAGGTTGAAGAGGTTCGGCCATGCATGTAGCTAGGCTAAGGTATGTTTGATGATGTTCCATGAGATGCATGCATGTTTTAGTTGTTAGCTTGAGTTCTACCTAGCCCATGGTCTAAATCTTGCTATGTGATGGAAATGACACTCGGCCATGGATGCATCATTCTTGGTTGATGTTTGATGTTGTGGTGATGAGGCATGAGGATGAGTTAAGATTCGGCCTAGGTGGAGTTTGTGTTAATGCCATTGCATGCTAAATATGAAGCTTGTTAATGATGCATGTGATGGTGGCTTGATGATTCTTGAACCTCCTTTTTAGCATTTTTGAGTGAGCACATATGTGCATTGGTTGCTAAATGGAGAAGAATCGGCTAGCAAGTTGTGTGCTAAGGCCGAATATAACTTTTGCATGGTAATGAGCAATGCATGTGTTAAATTGATGGAAAGGGAGAGGATGCTTTACTAGTGTGTATATGTGTGTATTAGCCAAGTTTTGAACTTGAAACAAAAGGGTGTTTAGTCAATACAAGTGACCATACTTGTAGAATGTATTAAGTGTTGAAATCGGCCCCAAAATAGACATGCATATTCGGCCAAGGGGGAAAAATTAGCTAAAATGTTGAGTTTGATTCATGATTCCGTACATATGTGACTTTAATGTCTAATGTATAAATATGGGCTAAGTGCCTTGTGTTCCTCTTTTCGATGCTCAAATGATTAAATCAATTTATTTGTTTAATTAAGCTCAAGAGCAAAGGGGAACTAAATCCGATAAAGGGAAGGAAAAAGTGGTCGAATAGCTATCGGAATCGTTCGACAACACCCGAGGTAAGTTCTTGAGTAAGAGAGCTTAAATTATGATGTGATTAGATCATGTTTTAAGCAAATTAAAATCATGCTCTTTGTGTGGCTATTGAGCCGAATTTGCAAGAATGATAAATGTCTTGTGTTTGAGTTTTGCTAACGAAAATGAAATACGAATGGGCCATGATTTATTGTTAAATGTGCATGGTTATTTGAATGCTGTCCGGGCTAAGTCCCGAAGGCTTGTGCTAAGTGACAATATCCGGACTAAGATCCGAAGGCATTTGTGCGAGATACTAATTCCGGGCTAAGCCCGAAGGCATTTGTGCGAGTTACTAAATCCGGGTTAAGTCCCGAAGGCATTTGTGCGAGTTACTAAATCCGGGTTAAGTCCCGAAGGCATTTGTGCGAGTTACTAAATCCGGGTTAAGTCCCGAAGGCATTTGTGCGAATTACTATAACCGGGCTATGTCCCGAAGGCATTTGAACGAGGAGCTATATCCGGTTAAATTCCGAAGGTACGTGATTTGGGAATGAATGAACTTGCTGTAAAATTCCAGTTAATACTCTCGAAACATCCCAACATTGAGGTATGTTTCGTATGTGCTTGAATTTAGTTGAGCCCTTACAAATAAGTATTCGCTCAGTTGATAAACGAGCTACCGGCCTTTGGCTGAGTTGATCTTTTGTGTATGTACATAAGGGTTGATAATGTGAAGCAAGTACGATATCGTAAATTTGTGCATATGAAATTATCCGTTTAGCTATATGAATGCTATACTTTTGTTGTGCTGGAATTCCTTGCTCAAAACTTACTAAGCATAAATTGCTTACTCCGTTTCATTGCTCCTCTGTTTTATAGATTTGGTTCTCCAGCTATCGGACTCGGGATCTTGAAGTCAAAGTCGCCCACACTATCAAAGCCCCCCCTTTTGGTACAATTTTGTTGAACTTCGAAATGGCATGTATAGGACTACCCGTTTGTTGTGGGTCGTGGACCCTTTGGACTTGTATAAATTTTGGATAGCCATGCGAAAATGGCTTATATGTGTTTGAGTATAATGTTATAATCATTTGGTGTGGATATGCTTGACAAGGATTGGCCACGGGGATGGTTAATCACTTTCATAAATTGTGCTATTTATGCAAAAAGGGCTAGTTGAATCATGGAAACCATGAAATAGGTAAAGTCTACCTTAAAGGCAGATGCTGACAGCAGCAGTGATGTAGATTTGGAAAATCACTAAAAATAGTAGGAATGGGATTAAATAGTGAATAAATTATGTAAACAAACCTTGATGAATCTACTTTCATAGGAAAGTAACGAAACAATCATACGGACAGTATGTTAAGAGATATTCAGGTTCTCGTGAGACAGGGCCAGAACGGTTTCTGGATTTCCTGTTCCAAATTTGGAAATTCATTATAAATTAAGCAGAGATAATTAGGAGTCATACTATATATGGATAGATTCCTATCTGAGTCTAGTTTCTATAGAAACAAACGGCATCAGTATTGAAGCCCTGTACAGGGAGATATCCAAGTCGTAATGCGCAAAGGTCAGGGTAGTCGATCCCTGTAACATGGGAGGCTTTGACTAATAAACTGTACTAATTGGCCCAACCAAAAATTCTAGAAAAAAATATGTAGATGGGCATATGAGTCTAGTTTCAGGGAAAATTTACGGAACTGGATTCCGAGTTGTGAAACTCAAGATATGATTTTTAAAGCGACTAGTATGCAGATTGGCAGTGTCTGGGAAATTTTTTTTATAAGGGGCTTAAAGTCTGTTAACCCCTCGTGTTCGACTCCGGTGTCGGTCTCGGGTTCGGGGTGTTACATTTGATTGGTATCAGAGCTACGGTTTAGTCGATTCTAGGACTACCGTAATGCGTTGGGTCTAGCTATACATGCCATTTTATGTGATTACTTGATAGTGTGGTGATTTCTAACAATTGTAAATGTGTTTATTTATAGTAATGGATCCCGATCCCGACCGAGAGGTAGCTGATGATCTTGAGAGTGTAGCGCCTGCTCCCGCACAAGGGACAGCGCCGGCGGACTCTCAACCTAATGCTAGTAACCCGAATGATGAAGCTAGACAAGCTTTCTATAGCGTGATGAATGATTGGTTCAACCAATACATTCGAACTAATACGGCTGTTCCACAACCTCCATTCCCGACTAATACCACCCCCGCACCTACAATACCTCCGGTAACTGACCAAATAAGGTCAAATAAGCCCCCAGTTGACAGAATCCGAATACATGGGGCTACTGAATTTAAGGCTACGGATAGCGACGATGCCGAGCAAGCTGAATTTTGGTTGGACAACACTATCCGGGTACTCGATGAGCTATCTTGTACACCCGATGAATGCCTAAAGTGTACTATCTCCTTGCTACGCGATTCTGCCTACTATTGGTGGAGTACTCTGACTTCTGTTGTGCCCCGAGAGCAAGTAACTTGGGAGTTTTTCCAAACTGAGTTTCGGAAAAGTATATCAGTCAGAGATTTGTTGATAAAAAACGGAAGGAATTTCTTGAGCTTAAGCAAGGTTCCATGTCAGTTACTGATTACGAGCGAAAATTTGTTAGACTTAGTAGATACGCTCGGGAATGTGTTTCGTCCGAGGCTATTATGTGTAAACGCTTCGAGGATGGGCTGAATGAAGATATAAAAATGTTCGTTGGCGTTCTTGAAATACGAGAGTTCGTAGTACTTGTCGAGCGAGCTTGTAAAGCCAAAGAGCTTAGAAAAGAAAAACAAAAAGTTGATGAGGGAACTGGAGAGTTTCGTAAAAGATCTTCGGGAAAGTCTCTTCAACAGGCATCGAAGAAATTTGAGATGATGTGGGCTGGTCGAGAGGCACTTCGGGCCTTTTTAGACGAGATCGTGATCGACCCCCTGTGGGTACACGAGGCACTTCGGTCGCCAGTGTTGGGAATGAACGTCGAGACAGAACGAAATGTCGATATTGCGGTAAATGGCATTCGGGGAGTTGTAGATTCCCTGACCGCTCCTGTTACAAGTGCGGATAAGTTGACCACTTCATTAAAGATTGCCCGAGGTTGTTTGAACAGAATGAAAATCAGAGTGGGAAACCGGGTGCTACCACTGCTCGAGGTAGACCATCTGGAAATACGGGCAATGCTAGTGGTGGTCAGAGAGGATCTAGAGATGCTACGACCAGATCTGAGGCTCGTGCGCCTGCTAGAGCTTATGCTATACGTGCCCGCGAGGATGCTTCTTCGCCTGATGTTATTACCGGTACTTTTACTCTCTTTGATACTAATGAAATTGCTTTGATTGACCCCGGTTCTACTCATTCTTACATATGTGAAACCTTAGCATCCAGTAAGACTTTACCTATTGAGTCTACTGAGTTCGTAATTCGGGTGTCAAATCCCTTGGGTCGTTACGTGCTTGTCGACAAAGTGTGTAAGAAATGTCCCCTAGAAATTCGAGGTTCCTGTTTTTCGGTGGACTTGATGCTTTTGCCGTTTGATGAATTTGATGTTATTCTTGGTTTGGATTGGTTGACCGCGCATGATGCTGTTGTGAATTCCAAAAGCAAGACTATTGATTTGAGGTGCGCAAATAACGAAGTAATCCGAGTTGAGTCTACGGACTTGGAGGGGATGCCAGCTGTAATATCAGCAATGTTGGCCCAGAAATATGTAAGAAAAGGGTGCGAAGCATACCTTGCGTATGTACTGGATGACAAAGAATTAGACAAGAAACCCGAATCTGTGCCGGTGGTTTGTGAATACCCGGATGTTTTTCCTAAGGTTACCGGGTTTACCACCTGTTCGGGAGGTAGAGTTTGGTATTGAGCTTGTACCTGGGACTACGCCGATTTCGATAGCTCTGTATCGTATGGCACCAACCGAGTTAAAAGAGTTGAAAGCTCAGTTGCAAGAATTGACGGATAGAGGTTTTGCTCGACCAAGTTTCTCACCTTGGGGTGCACCAGTATTGTTCGTGAAAAAGAAGGACGGAACCATGAGGTTGTGCATTGACTATCGTCAACTGAATAAAGTGACGATAAAGAACAAATATCCGTTACCGCGTATCAATGATTTTCGACCAACTGAAGGAGCCTCAATGTTCTCAAAAATAGATTGAGATCGGGCTATTATCAGTTACGAATTCGAGATTCGGACATACCCAAAACTGCTTCAGAACGGATATGGTCACTACGAGTTCTTAGTGATGCCGTTTGGGCTCACTAATGCCCTGCGGTATTTATGGATTTGATGAATCGGATCTTCAGACCATATTTGGATCGGTTCTAGTTGTGTTCATTGATGACATCTTGGTCTATTCAAGAGATGAGACCGAACATGCTGAGCATTGAGGCTGTGTTGCAAATTTGCGGATAAGCAGTTATATGCTAAGTCAGTAAGTGTGAGTTCTGGTTAAGAGAGGTTAGCTTCTTGGCTCATGTGGTATCCGCATCGGGTATTCAAGTTGACCCGAGCAAAATTTCAGCCATGCTTAACTGGAAGCCTCCAAGAAATATTACCGAAGTTCAGAGCTTTTTGGGGCTCGCCGGTTATTACCGACGATTTGTCAAAGGTTTCTCGATGATAGCCGCACCAATGACGAAGCTACTTCAAAAGGATGTTAAGTTCGAATGGACGGAGAAATGTCAGAAAAGTTTCGATCAACTGAAAACTCATTTGACTGAAGCTCCAATTTTAGTGCAACCCGAATCAGGCAAAGAGTTTGTCATTTATAGTGACGCATCCCTACTTGGGTTGGGTTGCGTATTGATGCAAGAAGGTGAGTTGTGGCCTATGCGTCGAGACAATTAAAGCCACATGAGAAAAATTATCACCCATGATCTTGAACTAGCTGCCATCGTATTTGCTTTAAAAATATGGCGACATTACTTATTTGGTGAGAAGTGCCATGTATTTTCGGATCACAAAAGTCTCAAAAATTTGATGACTCAAAGAGACTTAAATCTACGACAAAGACGTTGGCTTGAGTTGTTGAAAGATTACGAGCTTGTCATTGATTACCACCCGGGAAAGGCTAATATGGTTGCGGACGCCTTAAGCCGGAAATCACTGTTTGCTTTACGAGCGATGAATGTGCACTTGTCTGTTCTACCCGACAATGTGTTAATAGCTGAATTAAAAGCCAAACCATTATTGATTCATCAAATTCGTGAAGCCCAGAAGTTGATGATGAATTGGTTGCAAAACGGGCTGAGTGTGCTCCGAACAAGGAATCGGAGTTTCAAATTGATGATGATGATTGTTTGAGGTTCAGAAGTCGTTTGTGTATTCCAAGGAGTTCGGAACTCATTTCGATGATTCTGAACGAAGCCCATTGTAGCCGAATGTCAAGTCACCCGGGGAGTACGAAAATGTACAACGATTTGAAACGTTGGTTTTGGTGGCATGGTATGAAACGAGACATCTCCGACTTTGTTTCGAGATGTTTAATATGTCAACAAGTGAAAGCGAACATCAAGTGCCTTCAGGATTACTTCAGCCGATCATGATACCCGAGTGGAAATGGGATCGAGTCACAATGGACTTTGTGTCCGGACTGCCATTGTCAACAAGTAAGAAGGATGCGATTTGGGTTGTTGTTGATAGACTGACTAAGTCGGCTCACTTTATCCCCGTGTGTATGGATTTTTCATTGGATAGACTAGTTGAATTGTACGTTTCTCAGATTGTGAGATTACACGGGGTACCTATTTCTATCGTGTCGGATAGAGATCCGAGATTCACCTCGCGATTTTGGAGGAAATTGCAAGAAGCTTTGGGTACCAAGCTGCATTTTAGCACTGCTTTTCATCCCCAAACCGATGGTCAATCTGAGGGATAATTCAGATTTGAGGATATGTTGAGATGTTGCATCCTCGAGTTCAGTGGTTCATGGGAAGGTATTTACCTTTGATTGAATTCACTTACAATAATAGTTTTCAATCAAGTATTAAGATGGCACCTTACGAGGCTTTGTACGGTCGTAAATGCCATACACCGTTGTTTTGGACCGAGCTCGGTGAAAGTAAAATTTTCGGAGTTGATTTGATTAAGGATGCTGAACAGAAAGTAAAGGTAATCCGTGAAAGTCTGAAAGCAGCCACAGATCGTCAAAAATCGTATGCGGATTTGAAACGAAAGGACATTGAATATCAGGTGAGAGATAAAGTGTTCCTTAAAGTTTCGCCTTGGAAAAAGGTACTCAGGTTTGGCCGTAAGGCAAGTTGAGCCCGAGATTCATTGGGCCGTACGAAATCTCCGAACGAGTTGGTCCGGTTGCGTATAGATTGATTTTGCCCCCTGATCTTGAAAAGATTCACGACGTCTTTCATGTTTCGATGCTTCGACGCTATCGATCTGATCCATCGCAATAATTAGCCCATCAGAGGTTGAAATTCAAGCGATATGAGTTATGAAGAAGAGCCGATGCGTGTCCTAGCTCGTGAAGTAAAGAGTTGCGAACAAAAGGGTTCCGTTAGTGAAGGTGTTATGGCTCAAACACGGGATGAGGAACCTACTTGGGAAATCGAGAGCTGATGAAAGAACGATACCCAAACCTATTTACCGGTAAGATTTTCGGGGACGAAAATTTCTTAAGTGGGGGAGAGTTGCGACAGCCAAAATTGACCCTAGTCGGGAAGTGGTTTCGGGACCACAAAACCGAGTCATAAAAATAATTGATTTCCATATTCTATGCTTATTATGTGTGTACATGAGTATGTGGAAGTTTCATTCTCCAATTTTGCCAATTGCATGAGAAATTATTAAATAGGGATTGATATGAGACATGTGGAAATATGATAGGCTAATTTAAAATGGTCTATTAATGCATGTTGTGAAAATGATGGGTTTGCATGTCAAATTACCCAAAATTTGAGCTAGTGGTTGGCCATGCTATGGGTGGAACATGTGGGAACATGTTGGCCTGTGAGGTATGTAGGAAAAAAATAAAATAAGGGGCATGGGCATAAAATAATGAAAAGGAGTATGATGAATACAAAAAAATGTGTAGTGTTCAAAAAAAATGTGTGTAGTTGTTTCCCCCCCCCATTGCCGTGAGCTAAAGAAAAGAAAGGAGAAAATTTTTGTTCATCCTTTCTCATCTTCATTTAGCCGAAACTAGAAAGAAAAAAACAAAGAAAAAAAAATGCTCATCCTTTGGTTCATCCTTGGCCAAAAATTTTAAGGAGGAAGGAAGAAGAAAGGTTGAAGAGGTTCGGCCATGCATGTAGCTAGGCTAAGGTATGTTTGATGATGTTCCATGAGATGCATGCATGTTTTAGTTGTTAGCTTGAGTTCTACCTAGCCCATGGTCTAAATCTTGCTATGTGATGGAAATGACACTCGGCCATGGATGCATCATTCTTGGTTGATGTTTGATGTTGTGGTCATGAGGCATGAGGATGAGTTAAGATTCGGCCTAGGTGGAGTTTGTGTTAATGCCATTGCATGCTAAATATGAAGCTTGTTCATGATGCATGTGATGGTGGCTTGATGATTCTTGAACCTCCTTTTTAGCATTTTTGAGTGAGCACATATGTGCATTGGTTGCTAAATGGAGAAGAATCGGCTAGCAAGTTGTGTGCTAAGGCCGAATATAACTTTGCATGTTAATGAGCAATGCATGTGTTAAATTGATGGAAAGGGAGAGGATGCTTTACTAGTGTGTATATGTGTGTATTAGACAAGTTTTGAACTTGAAACAAAAGGTGTTTAGTCAATACAAGTGACCATACTTGTAGAATGTATTAAGTGTTGAAATCGGCCCCAAATAGACATGCATATTCGGCCAAGGGGGAAAAAATTAGCTAAATGTTGAGTTTGATTCATGATTCCGTACATATGTGACTTTAATGTCTAATGTATAAATATGGGCTAAGTGCCTTGTGTTCCTCTTTTCGATTCTCAAATGATTAAATCAATTTATTTGTTTAATTAAGCTCAAGAGCAAAGGGGAACTAAATCCGATAAAGGGAAGGAAAAAGTGGTCGAATAGCTATCGGAATCGTTCGACAGCACCCGAGGTAAGTTCTTGAGTAAGAGAGCTTAAATTATGATGTGATTAGATCATGTTTTAAGCAAATTAAAATCATGCTCTTTGTGTGGCTATTGAGCCGAATTTGCAAGAATGATAAATGTCTTGTGTTTGAGTTTTGCTAACGAAAATGAAATACGAATGGGCCATGATTTATTCTTAAATGTGCATGGTTATTTGAATGATGTCCGGGCTAAGTCCCGAAGGCTTGTGCTAATTGACAATATCCGGACTAAGATCCGAAGGCATTTGTGCGAGATACTAATTCCGGGCTAAGCCCGAAGGCATTTGTGCGAGATACTAATCCGGGCTAAGCCCGAAGGCATTTGTGCGAGTTACTAAATCCGGGTTAAGTCCCGAAGGCATTTGTGCGAATTACTATAACCGGGCTATGTCCCGAAGGCATTTGAACGAGGAGCTATATCCGGTTAAATTCCGAAGGTACGTGATTTGGGAATGAATGAACTTGCTGTAAAATTCCAGTTAATACTCTGAAACATCCCAACATTAAGGTATGTTTCGTATGTGCTTGAATTTAGTTGAGCCCTTACAAATAAGTATTCGCTCAGTTGATAAACGAGCTACCGGCCTTTGGCTGAGTTGATCTTTTGTGTATGTACATAAGGGTTGATAATGTGAAGCAAGTACGATATCGTAAATTTGTGCATATGAAATTATCCGTTTAGCTATATGAATGCTATACTTTTGTTGTGCTGGAATTCCTTGCTCAAAACTTACTAAGCATAAATTGCTTACTCCGTTTCATTGCTCCTCTGTTTATAGATTTGGTTCTCCAGCTATCGGACTCGGGATCTTGAAGTCAAAGTCGCCCACACTATCAAAGCCCCCCCTTTTGGTACAATTTTGGTTGAACTTCGAAATGGCATGTATAGGACTACCCGTATGTTGTGGGTCGTGGACCCTTTGGACTTGTATAAATTTTGGATAGCCATGCGAAAATGGCTTATATGTGTTTGAGTATAATGTTATAATCATTTGGTGTCGATATGCTTGACAAGGATTGGCCACGGGGATGGTTAATCACTTTCATAAATTGTGCTATTTATGCAAAAAGGGCTAGTTGAATCATGGAAACCATGAAATAGGTAAAGTCTACCTTAAAGGCAGATGCTGACAGCAGCAGTGTTGTAGATTTGGAAAATCACTAAAAATAGTAGGAATGGAATTAAATAGTGAATAAATTATGTAAACAAACCTTGATGATTTCACTTTCATAGGAAAGTAACGAAACAATCATACGGACAGTATGTTAAGAGATATTCAGGTTCTCGTGAGACAGGGCCAGAACGGTTTCTGGATTCCCTGTTCCGACTTTGGAAATTCATTATAAATTAACCAGAGATAATTAGGAGTCATACCATATATGTATAGATTCCTCTCTGAGTCTAGTTTCTATAGAAACAAACGGCATCAGTATTGGAGCCCTGTACAAGGAGATATCCAAGTCGTAATGCGCAAAGGTCAGGGTAGTCGATCCCTGTAACATGGGAGACTTTGACTAATAAACTGTACTAATTGGCCCGACCAAAATTCTAGAAAAAATATGTAGATGGGCATATGAGTCTAGTTTCAGGAAAAATCACGAAACTGATTTCGAGTGTGAAACTCAAGATATGATTTTAAAGCCACTAGTACGCAGATTGGCAGTGTTGAGAATATTTTATAAGGGGTTTAAAGTCTATTAACACCTCGTGTTCGACTTTGGTGTCGTCTCGGGTTCGGGGTGTTACACCTTTTCTCCCTGTCACACATAAACCATACTTTTACCTTCATTTAGCTAGCATTCCTTGAGAAATCTCTCTTGGTCGGCACATGAGGAGCATTTTGTGAAGAAGCATTTACGAGGATCGGAGGAAGCCACCGCGATCAATTTTTGGAGGATTGTCAAAATTATTCAGAGTTCTTATTCCTTAAACTTTATTGTTGTTCTTGTTATTCAACATGTTTGCAATTTGCTTTGTTTTTTTTATTTCATTAACAATGATAGCTTAATTTTGTTTAGCTAGAATGATTACATTAATTTTATGAAGTTCATTTGATTCATGTTCATAATGTTTTATGCCTCAATCATTATTACTTTCAATTAAAATCATGCATGTATTTCATTCATTAAATGTGATTGAATGCATTAGAATTGGTTTATCAATTCTAGCCAGATGATGATTAATGGATGCAATAAGTGAAAGTTCATGCTTGATCAAGATCCTATCCTGATTAAATTAAAGGTTCGTAATAACTCGAGGGAGCTCTATTACTTGCATAACTTTTATTTTTGTGATTAAATTATTTCAAACCTAAACTGTCACTGCTACTTCACATAATCTCTAAGAAACCCTTAGTTAAATATGATCATCATAGTATGCATGTTTTTTTAAGTAAAAGATTTGAAAGGACTTAATATTGGTTCAAGTTAATGAAAGATTGAGTTGCCATAGAATATTTTCCGGAACGTTGTTAACATGATGAAAATGAATTAAATCAAATGTTGCAATTATTCTAGCCTATTCATGTTATTGTTGTTGAAGCTTGCAAATTTGTTGCTAAACTCATCTCATAGGTTTTAATTATTGTGTTTTCTCATCAATGTGTAAAACTTTAATTTTGCAAAATATTGATTAACATATATAGTCCTTGCAGAGACGATAACTCTTTTACTTACTTATTACTTGATAACAACTGTGTACACTTGCACAAACCTATGCATTACAAGTTTTTGGAACTGTTGCGAGAACTGTTGCCTAACCATTTTTTTGTAAAATTATTCTTTGCGATTTGGTTTTAATTTTAATTTTATTTAATCTTCAACTTTACTATTAATGCTTTAATTTTTTTGATTTATTTTAGGTTTTTATGATCATAGAATGAATCATCAGTTTACTTCTTGTAAACCCTAAAATTGGGAGAACATTTCGACAAACAAGACGCGAAAGATTAACCTAGAGATAAGCTACAAAATTGTAACAGCCCGATTTAGACCCTAGTCAGAATAGTAGTTTTAAGACCACAAATCTGATTCAAAAAAATATTTTAATATTATTTTCCATTCTTATATATGTGAATTAGTATGTGTGAAAATTTCGTATGAAAATTTAATCGTTGTGCACCCAATTTGATAAAAGGACTTAATCGCGTAAAATGTAAAAGTTGCTTGCTATATGTTAAGTATGCCTATTTGTTATGTATTTGAATATGAGAGGTCCTTATGTGGTTAATATGACATTTACATGGTTAATGGACATTAATGGCCTTAATATATGTGATTTTATTATGGTTAATTAATGGGTATTCTGGTAATTGGTATATTAATCATATATTAAATAAACAAAAATTAAATTGGCTATCATTTTCACCATTTAGCCGAAATTGAAGAAAGAAAATTAGGGTTCTAATCATTAGCATTCGACCCTCATTTTGGTTCATTGGTAAGTGATTTTTGATTTGTTTTGATAATTTTTATGTTTTGTGATCGTTTCTCTGTATTCTATCAAGCCCATGTCTCAATTATGATTTTGTTGATGAATTTGAGTTGAGACATTGATGAAACTATGAGTTTTATGAAGTTTAATGATAATATATGGAAGCTTGATGTTGGCTTAACATGTTTTGTCTTTGAATTTTTGATGAATTTGAGTAATTTGGGCTAAATTGTGAAAATGAGAAATTGAGAGATTAAAATGTGAAATAAATGAATATAGGGATTGTATGAACTCTATGAAAATTTGGCTAAGCTTATGTATATAGAAATTTGTGTATTTTGTGATTTTGTGAATTTAGGATTAAAGTGTCAAATGTGAAAATGTGAGGGCTAATTTGTAAAATGCCCTAAATATGTGTTTTTGATTTAATTGAATGATTGGTGAATAAAACATATGAATTTGAATTTATATAGATCAAAAACAAAAGAAACAAAATTAGATCGAGGGAAATCGAAAGTCGTCGAGTAGTCGATTTCGTTCGTTCGAATTCGTACAAAGTAAGTCATAAATGTGTTTGAATCAATTTATTTATGTTTATATGTTATTAAAATGAAATGAATGGCTTTGGAAGAGGAATATGTAAAATTATGAAAGCATCGACAGTGTTTTGACGTCCAAAAAGCCTCGTATGAACTATAGGAATAGTTAGGATACATATTTCTTGTCATAGGATCGATATGTGTTTTCGTGTAAGACCACATCTGGGACGTTGCATCGACTTATGATTTACATGTAAGACCATGTCTAGGACATCGATTTCATATTTGATTTCGTGTAAGACCCTATCTAGGACAGTGGCATCGATGTTCGATTACATGTAAGACCACGTCTGGGACGTTGGCATTGTACGAGCTTCTGAGATATCCGAGTATCCTTATTGATTCCAAATGATTCAACGGGCAATTTGAGAAAAGAATGAATATATGAAAGGTGCATCCAGATCAGGTACACTTGAAATGTATAATATGCTTGAGAAAAAAAGGTAAGTACATGTGTAAGTGATGATATGTGATATAAGTATAAGAAAACATGCTATATGTGCAAGTGAATTGGGAGTATGTGAAATGTATATGAACTATGTGGTTTGTAATATTTTTGACTATGGAATATAAGTATTTTATGATGCTTATATGTGTTATAATATGAGTTTATTTGTATATATGACTTACTAAGCTTTTGAAAGCTTACTTTGTGTGTGTTGCCAAATGTTTTATACATATCGAAGCTACTGGAAGTTCGAGGATCGTCGAGGATCATCACCACACTATTGAACTCTATTTTGGTACATTTTGAAAGTGTAAATATTGGAGTATGGCATGTATAGGCTAAAGGTTTTTGAATATGTTTTGTGAAGTGTATATTTAGCCATGTGATATGGCTTGATTATGGTTGAACTTATGTTTTGATTTTGGTATATGATATGTGATGTAAATTATGCCTATGTGATGTACTCATGGTTGGCCAAAAGAGAATTGGTCATTTCATAAGTTTTGGTATTGCTTAATTGGGAAATTGTTGAAATTATGACATGTGATTGAATCAATAAATTAAGATTATGAATAATATATTTGGTATTATTTTGGCTTATGAATTGGCATGATTTGGTATGGATACAAGCATGAAATTTGTTGATAATGATATGTTATGAATGGTGTATGTTTGATTGTGAATTAGTTGAAAATTTGGTACAAAATGTGATTTGTTTTATGCTTGTAGGGATGAACTTTTTGGGTTCAATTTGGATTTGCAAATAGACTATTTTTGTCCATACAGACAGAGACACAGGGTGTGTCTCAGTCGTGTGCGACATACGGTTATGTGACATGGCCATGTGTCCCTGAGGTACCCTATGATTTAAAGTCAGTATACACTACAGTTTTGACACGACCTTGACACACAGGCGTATCTAGCAATTGCGTGTGACACACGGGTTGGAACATGGGCGTGTGGTCTATCATGTGACCCAAGTCAGTAGCCTCTCTAACTTTCACACGGTCTGGCACATGGGCATGTCTTGTGGCCGTGTGGACAAGTCCATATGTATGCCCTGTTTTGCCACGGCCTAGACACACGGGCTTGTCTAATGTCTGTGAGGCACATGGCGTGTTCACACGAGCGTGTGACCTTTATAACTTTGAAAATATTTAAGTTTGAAAATTTTTGTATGAGCTTAGTTTAGTCCCGACCCCTTTTTAAAGCATGTTTAAGGTTTCGTAGACCTATATAAGGGACAATTGTGAATGATTATTATATGTTTTGATTATGTTATACTTAAGTATATGTGAATGTTCTGATATGTCTGGTAATGCCTCGCAACCCTATTCCTGCAATGGATATGGGGGTGTTACATTTGGTTGGTATCAGAGTTATGGTTAGTCAATTCTAGGACTAACGTAGCATAAGTGAGTCTAGCTATACTTGCTATATTATGAACTGTGATAGTGTGATGAATCCTGACAATGAAAATGTGTTTTTATATAGCAAATGGATCCCAAACGAGCCGTAGCTGATGATGTCGAGAGTAACGCGCCTGTCTCGCTCAAAGGACAACGCCTTTTGATTCTAGACCAGCTACTAGTAGTGATGACGGAGAGGCTAAACAAGCCTTCTATAAAATGATGAATGATGTTCACCCAATATATCAGAAGTAATCCGGCTATGCCACAACCTTTACCCCGGTTAATCCTCTGCAAGTCCTGTCGTGCCACAAGGTAATCGATTCGTTGAATAAACCTCCGGTGGATAAAATTAGAAATATGGGGCCGAAGAATTCCATGCTACTACTAATGATGATGCTGAGTGAGCGAGTTCTGGTTAGAGATACAATACACATGTTCGATAAATTGTCATTACTCCGAATGAATGCCTAAAATGTGCCATTTCACTTTTGAGAGATACAGCGTATCATTGGTGGAAAACATTGATATCATAGTTCCAAGAGAATGAGTTACTTAGGATTTCTTTCAAGCTGAATTTCAGAAGAATACATCAGTCAAAGATTCGTTGATTAGAAACATAAAGAGTTTCTTAAATTAAAGCAAGGCCTATGTCTGTTACAAAATAAGAGATAGAATTTGTGAGACTGAGTCAGTATGCACAAGAATGTGTTTCAACCGAAGCAATCATGTGCAAGAGATTTGAGGATGGTTTGAATGAAGACATCAAATTATTAGTTGGGATTCTAGAAATAAAAGAGTTTGTTGTGCTTCTTGAGCGAGCATGTAAAGCTGAAGAGCTCAGGAAAAAGAAAAGAAAAGCCAACTCAGAAGATAGAGATGTGAGAAGAGATCCGCAAGTAATCATTTCATCTACATCAAAGAAATTTCGAGATGATTATAGCCGTTCAAGGCTAATATGGGCATTCGAGTAGTGATTGTGTTAGATAGCATTCGAGCTTTAAAACTCCAGCTACTTCGATTGCTAGTGTCAGAAATGTCAGATCTGATCGACCTGAGTGTAAACACTATGGAAAAGACATCTCGGCATTGTGCTGTATGATCGGGCTTGTTCAATGTGATCTTTAGTCATTTATCCATGATTGTCCGGTCTTTGAGAAGAGACTGTGTAAATCTGAGACCAAGTAACACTTCAGGCAGAGGTAGACCTCCAGAATACGGGAATGTGAGTGTAGTCAAGAGGACTAAAGACCACTGTTCGATTGAGGCTCGCGCACCTGCCAAAGCCTGTACCATCTTGCTGTGAGGAAGCTCATCTCCAGATGTTATAACGGTACATTACTCTTATATCTTTTGTGGTTGCATTGATAGATCTGGACCAACGCATTTTATATATGCATGAACTTAGTGAACAGTAAGCCTTTGCCTGAAGAGTCTACTGAATTGTAATTAAAGTATCGAACCCTTAGGCAGATGTGTTTGGGTTGATAAAGTTTGCAAGAATTGTCCGTTAATGTTTCGAGACATTTGTTTCCAGCTGATTGATGTTATTACCCTTGATGAGTTTGATATATTCTGGGTATGGATTGGTTAACTTTGTATGAGCTATTGTGAATTGCAAATGGAAAATTATTGATTTAGATGCAGAGTGATGAATAGTCCGAATTGAATCTAGTGATTTGATAGGTTGTCGACTGTGATATCTTCGATGAAAGCTTTGAATTAGTGAAAGGGTGTGAAGCCTATTTTGCTTATGTGATTGATTCGAAAGGATAGAAAAGAAGTGGAATCACTACTTGCTGTCTATGATTCCCTGATGTGTCCCTCAGATCAACTAGGATTATCTCTGATTCGAGAAGTTGAATTCGCATTGATTAGTACCGGGAACTAATCTAATTTTGACAACTCCATATAGAATGGCTCTGACCAAGTTAAAGAATTAAGTCTTGTTGCAAGAGTTGCAGATAGAAGATTCGCAGACCTAGTTTCTCACCTGGGGTGCTCCTGTTCTATTTGTGAAAAGAAAGATGGTACAATTAGATGTACATTGATTATCATCAGTTGAAAAGTGACTATGAAGAAAAATTCATTTGTGTAACACCTGATTTTTGGATTCGTATTTTACAGATTTGGTAATCTTTTTTTTAATTTGGTTTTGTTGTGTATCTAACTGAGTGTGTAATGGCTATGGAAGCCCATGTTGGCCAAACCAGTAGAATTTTGATTTGGACTTAAGGGTTAGGGGCATTGGATATGTGACAGCTAATGTGACCGTCGGAAAGTGGTTCGGGCCAGAAACCAAGTCAAAAAATTAACCGCATATTGATGCTATTATATGTATATATGCATGTGTGAAAATTTCATGTTTGAATTTTGTTAATTGTAAGTGAATTTATTAATAGGACTTGTGTGAGAAAATTTAGAAATGTGCTAGGCAAAAGTTAAAGTGCCTATTGATGCATGTTAGAATGCTGTCCTTGCATGTCAAATTACCCAAAACTTAGGTAGCGGCCGGCCATGCAATGGGTTAAACATATTATAACATTTTGGTTAATGTGTTATGTTAAAATATAAAATAAAGGTTGTCAAAGTAATGAAAGGGAGGGTGATGAAACAAAGTTGTTTCATCCATGCTCCTCCATTGCCGTGAATTTAGGAAGAAAGAAGAGGAGGTTCGTCACTTGGGCTAAGGGGTTAGTCAGTGTTAGTTTCTTTAACTTAAGCTTGTCGTTAATTAGCTAGTTCTAACATCTTTGACCGTGATGGTTTGAGCATTCAGTATTATAAAGATGATGGGTTATGGTTTTAGTTATGAAGAATTGTTAAGAGAAGGGTTTAGTTGTCAATGATAATTCTAATTTCATGAGACATGACCAACATAATTTGTCTAATGAATGAACAATGCGTTGATGATGAAAGAATGAGTTGGAGTTGATCATTAAGATTCGGCTTTGCACATAATTTAGAGTTTGATATTTTTTGATTTTGGAAGGTAATAAGTTCTCAAGTAAATACAATTAGGCTGATTTGTGTTATGAGTTCGCCAAGGACTTTAGTGCATTCGTCAAGTAGAGTAAAGTGCGGTAGAAAATGGTTGTTAATTGAATAGTTAGGTATGAAGTAGTTTGAATAAAGACAATAATAATAAAATCACTAGTATTGGTTAATTGCGAATTTGAACT